>NC_063058.1:20504296-20639296 GCF_018812025.1 Megalobrama amblycephala
AGTACAGCATGCATAACGAACATCTTGTAAAGATCCATTTGAGGGTTATATTAGCTGTGTGAACTTTGTAAATGTGCTGTAATATAATTGAGAGCTCGTGTGGCAGGGAGCACACGAATTAAAGGGGTGGCGTGCTGAAAAAATCAGTGCATATTTAATGATGCCCCAAAATAGGCAGTTAAAAAATTTTTTAAAAAATCTATGGGGTATTTTGAGCTGAAACGTCACAGACACATTCAGGGGACACCTTAGACTTATATTACATCTTGTGAAAAAGCATTCTTGGGCACCTTTAAGTGATTCCAATCATATTTCAAGCAATTCAAAACCATCGTGGTGGACAGTGCACATTTGAAGTGTCTCAGTTGAAGGAAATAATCCATTATTTATCAGCTTTGATATATCGAACAAATTTTCTTATTGGGCCTGTAATGATAACAATAAAAAATGAACATATATCAGCTGATACGGATATAGCAGCCGATATATCGTGCATATCTATATATAGTACATATATGAAGTTAGCATCACCCTGGTTCCCTCGACAAAAACCCAATCAAATTTTTCAGATTATTGCAGAAAATAAGATCTGTGACTAACAAAAGCTTATTATTCATGTTTTTTGTTTGTGATAATCTTCATAAATGAACACAAATTTTACGAATTTTGAAGCATAAACTCAATCGTCAGAAGTCAAAAGCTAAACGTAGGCTATTAACGAGCTATACCACGGACACATGACTTCAACGTCACCGTCATTAAGCTTCCAACAACTCATCCAGTCTTTGTTTAAAAACATTTTCCTAGAAAGTTTAAGCTTTAATAGTTTGCAAGGGCGCGATTATAAACGCAACGAGGCTGTGAAAGTGGACTAGTGATTAGATGATTTTACCTATTTGGCTGATGATGTTTTATGTCCCCACCAACCTCTGTAGTTAGCAACCGCCATTTACAAGACAATTAAAAGCTTAAAAAAATCAAGTGTATTACTGATTAATTTAATATTGTAGAATAAAATGTGAAAATATCTTGAGCTTGTTCACCACAGACCTTATTTCAAGCATTTAACCAAAAACCCATTTATAAAACACATTGACTTTTGGATGATGGACCCGGAAAACTGGGTTTTGACTTACAAATATGTCATCCCGGCAGCAATTTAAATGTCAGTCAGTTCCTCACACAAAGTTATCATATATCATGCTGGTGGAATATTGCATGGTGATGATCACCTCTCAGCAAATATATATATATATATATAGTTAAAGATTCTTCATTAGCACAGTGAACAGCTTTCAGGCTGTAATTTCTATTGGATGCCAAGCAGGAACTTACAATTTTGGATACAGCAATTGGCCCATTTTTAGAAAAAGACACGTCTCTGTTGTCATTTCCTCTCCCTTTCTGTAAATAAGCTTTTTACACACCACATGTCGCAATGTCACCATATGTCTCTGTTTGTATTGACAACCACTGTTGGATCTCATCCGTTAAAGAGGATCTTTTCTGAACCCCAGCGATCATTCAAAGCATGTTTTATTCAAATCTAGAGCCGCATAGCCCATTGTCTCTCTGTTGCTGTGGATATATTGTTTGTTTCAGCACTCTGTTGTTTTTCTTACCTGAGGGCATATAGTTATGGAGAAAGAGAGAAGCACTTCTTGAAGCTTCTTTGGTTCATCTCCTTTTTTTCAGATCACAGTATAGCTAACTAGACTAAAGAGAAACGCTGAACAGTACAGTTCTATATATTTATTTACATGATTCACCTCAAAGCAAAATAGCAGCTCCTCATCATTGTTGAAGGCCTGTCTTAAAGCCTAGACAGATTCCTCCTCCCTTCTCCGAACCCCCGTTTTCGTACCTCAGCTTACTACTGAAAGAAGATACATATGTGTGTGTGTATATATAATAAAAAATACAATGAATAAAAAATACAATCATTTATGAATGATAGATAAATTGTTGCTTGATTTGCAGTAATTGCTTTATCTTATTTTTATACAGCTACATTATAGCTGTATACTTTACAGAGATTATTACAAATTAAGCAAAATTGTTTAATGGAAAATGTAAATATATTTTAAAATATATAATAAAAATGTCATTGGTATATTTACATTTTTAAACTTACAAATTATATTGGTTGATTCATCATGTTGTTGAAACCAATCAACAACTTAATTTAGCGGCCAATATTTTCATAACTTCACATATTCCGATGCCACCGGGATGTGAAAACAGTTTTTGTAAACTTGCTCTGCTGTCTTGTTTTCTTGGATTGTTGGCTCATTATCAAGGGTTTACACCGTGTGCTTCACCTTGTTAATAAGGAGTTCTGGAAGGTGATAGATCCTTCAAAACCCCCAGAGCCCAAAACTGCCACTCACTCGCTTGGAAAAACTCTGCAGCTGGTATTCAGCATATCAAAGACTCCTAGAATCACACTAGAATTAGGATCAGGAATCATGCTCGTGTTTTCTCACGTCCTTGACTTCATCCAGCGCCCCTAATTGAACCGCTACACTCCACATCAACCTGTGCGGTTATTAAGGTGTTTCTCTCGGGCGAGTCATTCTGGTGGGCCGGACTGCAGATAAGGATCAATAGAGATGGAGAGCAGCGCTGGCAGGCTCACTGTCTCTGCCTTTCTCTCTCTTGCCTGACCTTTGTAAATGATTATAGACTACAAGCATTTCTTTCTTCACCGCCTCCTGTCTCTCTGTCTTGCCAACAGACAGGTAGGCAATTGAGAGAAAATGTCATTTCGACAAAACTAGTAGTCTTTAAACTCAGCCCTTTTGGGCAAGTACACGTCAACATCACCTAAAACTAATATAGCAAATATACCATAGTAATTATATACCATAGTATTATATATTTTATATATAAATACATTTGTTTAAAAGTTTGGGGTCAGAAAGATTTTTTTTTTTTTAAAGGTGCCATCGAATTGAAAATTGAATTTACCTCGGCATAGTTGAATAACAAGAGTTCAGTACATGGAAATGACATACAGTGAGTCTCAAACTCCATTGTTTACTCCTCCTTATATAAATCTCATTTGTTTAAAAGACCTCAGAAGAACAGGCGAATCTCAACATAACACCAACTGTTATGTAACAGTCGGGATCATTAATATGTACGCCCCCAATATTTGCATATGCCAGCTCATGTTCAAGGCATTAGACAAGGGCAGAACGTCTGGATCTGTGCACAGCTGAATCATCAGACTAGGTAAGCAAGCAAGAACAATAGTGAAAAATGGCAGATGGAGCGATAATAACTGACATGATTCATGATAACATGATATTTTTAGTGATATTTGTAAATTGTCTTTCTAAATGTTTCGTTAGCATGTTGCTAATGTACTGTTAAATGTGGTTAAAGTTACCATCGTTTATTACTGTATTCACGGAGACAAGAGCCGTCGCTATTTTCTTATTAAACACTTGCAGTCTGTATAATTCATAAACACAACTTCATTCTTTATAAATCTCTCCAACAGTGTAGCATTAGCTGTTAGCCACAGAGCATAGCCTCAAACTCATTCAGAATCAAATGTAAACATCTAAATAAACACTGTACTTACGCGATTAGACATGCTGCCTGACGAACACTTTGTAAAGATCCATTTTGAGGGTTATATTAGCTGTGTAAACTTTGTTTATGCAATGATAGAGTCGAGAACTCTGGGGGGGTGGAGAGCGCAAGCATTTAAAGGGGCAGCAGCCCTAAATCGACTTTGCCCCAAAATAGGCAGTTAAAAAAATTATTTAAAAAAAATCTATGGGGTATTTTGAGCTGAAACTTCACAGACACATTCAGGGGACACCTTAGACTTATATTACATCTTGTAAAAAAACGTTCGATGGCACCTTTTAAAGAAATTTCTTTTTTTTTCCAAGTATGAAATAAGTTGATCAATAATGACAGTAAAGACATTTAATAAAGACATTATAATGTTACAAAAGATTTCCATTTCAAATAAATGCTGTACTTTTGAAATTTCTATTCATCTTAGAATCCTGAAAGATGTATCACAGTTTCCACAAAAATCAAGCAGCACAACTGTTTTCAACATTTATAATAAGGATCATGTGACACTGAAGACTGGAGTAATGGCTGCTGAAAATTCAGTTTTGCCTCACATGAATAAATTACATTTTAAAATAGACAATTTCACAATAGTATGTATTTTACTGTATTTCTGATCAAATAAATCTTATGCCTTGGTGAGCATAAGAGACTTCTTTCCAAAAATATTACTCACCCCAAATTGTGTGTGTGTATGTGTGTATATATATATATATATATATATATATATATATATATATATATATATATATATATATATATATATATATATATATATATATATATATATATATATATATATATATATATATATATATATATATATATTTTTTTTTTTTTTTTTTTTTTTTTTTAAACGTATAAATATGATATACTTAAAGGGTTAGTTCACCCAAAAATGAAAATGATGTCATTAATGACTCACCCTCATGTCGTTCCAAACCCGTAAGACCTCCGTTTATCTTCAGAACACAGTTTAAGATATTTTAGATTTAGTCCGAGAGCTTTCTGTCCCTCCATTGAAAGTATATGTACGTTATACTGTCCATGTCCAGAAAGGTAATAAAAACATCAAAGTAGTCCATGTGACATCAGTGGGTTAGTTAGAAGTTTTTGAAGCATCGAAAATACATTTTGGTCCAAAAATAACAAAAACTACGACTTTATTCAGCATTGTATTCTCTTCCGGGTCTGTTGTCAATCCGCGTTCATGACTCCGCCTCTTCTTCTTCTTCTTTCCTGTTTTACGGCGGTTGGCATCCAGCTTATTGGTGCATTACCGCCCCCTTCTGCTCCGGAGTGTGGTTCACGACTCTGCAGTGACGCTGCTGATGTAAGACGCTGCTGACGTGTTATCCGGTGCGCACGAGCTTCATTTACAGTCTGAGGGAGACGCACGCTGTATTCAAGCTATTCTACATTGTTTGTATTTTAGTATTGCTAATTTTTTTTAAATGGTGCGTAAGTGTGCATGTCGCGGATGTCCTAATCGCCAAAAACAACCACGGCGACGTAAAACCAACGCCGACAGATGAAAGGATTCAATGGAATCAATTCAATGGAATCAGTTCAATGGAATCAATTCAATGGAAAGGATTCCAGAAGAGAAGACAATGCTGAATAAAGTCGTAGTTTTTGTTATTTTTGGACCAAAATGTATTTTCGATGCTTCAAAAAATTCTAACTAACCCACTGATGTCACATGGACTACTTTGATGATGTTTTTATTACCTTTCTGGACATGGACAGTATACCGTACATCAGTGGCGTAGCCAGAATTTTATTTTTGGGGGGGCCCATCTAAAAATGAGGGGGCCGCTACTATAATATATAGTAGTCAATATATAATATATTGTAGTCATTATTAGTGTCATATATATATATATATATATATATATATATATATATATATATATATATATATATATATATATATATATATATATATATATATATATAATATAATATAATGACACTAATAATGACTACAATGACACTAATAATTCTTAACTTCTAAAAGAAATGCAAAATCAATCGGTAGTTATTAATAGAATAACGAGACATAAACCTTTACATTCAATCGCGTTTGGTCCCATTTATATTTGATCACAGTGCATGCTACATAATATACAAACTTTTGCTCTCAAAGTGCGCACATTTGTAGAAATACACGTTTACCTCAGATTTCATTAGATAGAATTTATAGAACATGTACGCAGAGTTTCATAATTACAGAGGTCATAAAATGTAGCTTGCTAGGGGGGTACGGGGGCATGCTCCCCCGAGAAAATTTAGATTTCCTTGGTGTACATATGTGCATTTTTAAGACGTTAAGGCCAACAAATCGGACAACAATAGCTTTAAAACTATGTCAACAAATGCATGCATGCACAGTTTTGAGGCAGCTTTAATAGCATGTTTGGCAATTTCATTTTCAAACGACGGTCATTGCTCGTAGTTTCTATTGCGCTTTTTTAAAGCTATAATAAAGTAATTATGCAGCGCGCGCCGGCGCATTTGCGCATGCAATTCTTGAGTGCGCGCCACGAGCACAATAGCCTATAACGGCTCGTGTTATTTTTTCTGAGTTTTACCGACATAGGCTTACATGATCTCATCTGATCTCTTCTAGCAACATTAAATCCAGGAGAGAAGACAATTCTAGAGAAAATGCATGTTTGATTTACATGGAACAAAGTTTGAGCACGCACAACCGCACTCGCAATATCTGAGCGAGAGCAAATAACGCCACGGAAACTGTCTCAAATTAACTATAATGACGAGAAGAAAGATGTGTGCGCTGCAGTCAGAGGTTCTTGATTCTCTAACGACTTTTTATTGGTTAAAATGAATGGAGAGTATCTGAGCTCGAGCATCCACCGGATTTCACTGCATTGAGATGCGCGTCCTGGAAATGGGAAGCCTCGGGTGCGGCTTCACATTGACACTCACCGCATAATAACGAAGTCTCACGCGCAGCATATGCATCAGTGTAAATCAACATAAAAAATAAAAATCGCTCGGAAATCTGGGGGGGCCTGCATGTTAATGAGGGGGCCTAGGCCCCCTCAGGCCCCTCCGTGGCTACGCCACTGCCGTACATACATTTTCAATAGAGGGACAGAAAGGACTAAATCTAAAATATCTTAAACTGTGTTCTGAAGATGAACGGAGGTCTTACGGGTTTGGAACGACATGAGGGTGAGTCATTAATGACATAATTTTCATTTTTGGGTGAACTAACCCTGTAATTTATATTAAATATAATTTTTATATTTTTTATTATTTCTATTAATACTTTTTTTAACACTATTAGGATAAATTTACCTTCCTTTTCCAGCATCATGAATATACATTAGTCCAGATTTTTAAAAACTATTTATTGCATACTGTTTCACATACTTTACAAAAATATGCAGTATACAGTATATAGGGGTATGACGAGATCTGATATTGCCACGACGAAGTGTGAGGTTGAAATTAGTATAGAATATGCCACCGCTACATTTACATTATGCCTCCACTTGTTTTTCTTTAGGGTAAAAGTTGTAGAAGCTCATAATTCATGTACAGTTGGGTCTGAAGAGACTCATGAAATCATACAGGAGAGAAGACAGTCAGTTGAGTTAGTGGCAAACCTTTTACAGTGCTTAAGTATTGTTGTCTTTTACTGCATATGATAATTCATACTCAGAAAGTAGAACTGAAATGACATTCATTACAAGATGATTAGTTAAAACATTTAAAATGCACCTGCAGACTATTTTTCTAGTCATGTATTTTGTCATTGAGGATTTCTTAAAAATACTGTGTAAAAATCTCATCTCGTTCTCGTGACACAACTGTCTCGTCATACCCCTAACAGTATGTACTGTGTAGTAAGCAGTATGCTGCTATTCCATTCTGAATATAGCCGAAGTGTTGCAGTACTTTTGATTTTAATGAAGTAAGTGGAGAATCTCCAATCGGTATTCACAATGCCGAACAACCGTGTTAAAGTTGAGCTGCAGGAATTGTGATTGAGGTCAGTCATTAAACAGTGATTATGTGGAGCTACAGAGCTCTGGATTACAGATGGCATAACTAGGTTCCCCTTTCACTCCTCATCAAATAATCGAATATGAACGCAAGTCAGCACTCTAGCTGCAGGCGGCGAGAGAAGATCAGCGGCGACACCAAACAGTGCCTGTCCGCCTAGAACCTTTCATTTAACACCCCAAGAGTGGCTGCATTGTGTCCATTCAGGGCCTTCTTACCTCTCATTACTTCAAATAGATTCACGCACCATGCCGTCCATGTCTTTTATGTGCCCTCGGGCACATTCACCGTAGCTGTCGGGGTCAGGTGAAAGTTCAGTGCACCAGATCACTGACATGCAGCAATCGCACTGGGCATGTTTACGTGTCAGCTCACTCTCTCCGGGGCATCCACGCGTGTGCATGCAATGTGCACAACTTCCCTTCCGATTAGCATAACCCTGACTTAATTAGCATGTAAACGTTGTCTTGAATTAGCGGTTTGTCAATTTCTCCCTCTTCATTATGTTATTTAGTTTGTATTTGTGAAAGGAGGGGCAAGCTGCATAATTATTTGGACAAATTGTTTCTAGCAGCACAAGTGACAAATTCAGTCAATTAAAAGTAATCTACATACACAATGAAAATCAGTCACTCTTTACAGAATTTCTGGAATATTGAAATGTCTTTTGCACTCCCACTGATCCATCAAAAAGGCTGAAGTCTTTATCAATTGACACAAAACCAAAAATATCACAAGTAACTTTACATAAAAATAAAAATACTAAGTATACTTTAAACCCATTAACACATTTATTGACATATCACTTAAGACATACTGATATATAACTTTATTTGGAGCATTTCTTTATTGCACAATGCACATTTCTTAATATTATGCCTGAAATGTGTTACTGTTAATAAGGATCATATGATCTCTGTATAATATCATTATACATCTTTAAATGCAGCATATTTTATTTCTAGGTTTAACTAAGCAAAATGAAACTATTTCCAGGTCCTCCTGGTTGGGAATCTCTTTTTGGAACGTCATCCGTCCTGTACCCCACCTCTAATGTTTTGTTCCCACATTTCCCCCACTTCACTTCATAACTCCAGAGGCAACTGCAGCTCAGTGAATGCACTTTCTAATAGGGCCGTCGATGACACACAAAGCTTTTGTTGCTGCTAGTGTTTTTTTTGCGAGTTCATGGCCACAGTGGTGTGAGTGTCAGGGTGAGGAGAGGTGAGGACTCTCTCTGCATTCTGTGCCCGGCAGCGCTCACTCCGAGCGGGGGAACAGAGGACGCGCAGCCCCCCTCCTCATCAACCCCTCCCGGCATGGCTGGCTCTGTCACTGCCTGCTAGGGTGAGATGACTTTACCTGCGGGCTGTGCTTTTTGAAAATCGCTCGCTCTCTCATTCTCAAACACTCACTCACTTTCTCTCTCATTCCCTCGTGGAAAGAAATTGAATTAAGCACCCAGATACGGCGAAAGCTCTGAGTTATTTGCTGCATTGAAGCTGTGCATGATGTTCGGAGCTTCATTTGCTCTTTTAGAGCTCTTCAGGGCAGCTTGGAATGAATGTAAAATACACAGCATACAAATATTTGAAAATGATAATTCAAGTAAAGGAATGTGATACACAGTAATACTTATTTGGGGACTTGTTATTCACAGACCTACACAATGTATGTCGGTTTCGCATGAATCGTTTTGATATGCAGTTAATATTGATTGAATGTTCTTGCCATTCAGATGCAGCAGCAGGAACTCGCCCAGATGAGACAGCGGGATGCCAACCTCACAGCCCTTGCCGCCATTGGACCCCGAAAGAAACGCAAGCTTGACTCTCCTGGGGCCTCAGCAGGTGCAGAGGTAAGACCCTCGGGCCCTTATTTATATGGACCTCCACACTAAGGTTCATATGGGCAAATGCCAAGTAGATAAAAGCATGTTAGCTCCTGAAATGCAATATGTTTCTCTCACAAAGTCTTTAAAAATGGATTCTTCAAACCTAGAAAATGTTAAAAAAAAAAAAAAATAGACTATAAAAGTAAATCTTAAGATTAAATTGTGTCATTATCATTAGCACATTTTTTTTAAAGCATTTTCTAGTTGCAACAGTGACTGGGCAACTGGGCTTGGTTGCATTATTATTTTTCCCATTCATTTGGTCTAACATTCATTAATAAAGAGAGAGAGAGTTCAAAGCCATAAACCAAACTAACCAGCTCTGTGATGGTTCACAATACAAACATGAACTGGAATAAAGATTGTACAAGATTGTGATCCACTTAATGTCTTTTGTGAGGAAATGAACTACAAAGCACTGAGATCATTGTCAAAAAACAATGGTAAAACACATATTTTTGCTTTGGTAACCTGACTGTTGCACTCACAAGCGTATAATATATGGCCATAATAAATGCCCCAACCAGTGACATGCTCAATGGGTTTTTTGCTTGGGCAAAGCTTATTTGTGCTAATTTAGTAAATCAAGCAAGTGTCATTTCAGTTCTATGTAAATACTGTGACTTCACATGCTGCCGCCCATGGCATATTATCAATAAGAGATGTGCCAGACGATATCGCACATAAACGATCATTACCACTATTAACATTAACAGTAGGGGCTGCCTTCTAATGACCCGCCACATGGTTTAGATCTTCGCTGTACTTGCATTGCAACAATCTGCTGCTGTGGAGGGCACTAAATGTCCCTTTATGGAGAGCATAAATAACCAAATAAAAGCATTATTTCTGCTCTATGAATGCACTGCCGACCTCTTTCACTATGGATTACCTTCATCCACCCACATAAAACATAACCAAAACAGATCAGCAAACACAACCAAACTGATTACACAACTCAGGCTTTCCCAGATGTCTTTTTGTTGTCCCAGGTAAGAGCGTTTGCATTCAGTGTGTCCAGAATGAAGGCAAGTAGATGTCTTCTCTCTTCATTTTCATCCCATCATTTCTGTCTTTCACATCCAACTCAACGTTGCCTTCGGCAGTGCCTCCCCCAACATGTGCACAGAAACTCGCGCGCACACACACTGCCTCGATGTGGAGGAAAGTGAATATGACTTTTCTAAAGGGGTCGGTCCTCGCCCAGAGGTCCATGGCTGGGCCTGCTCTGAAGGGTCCAGTCAGAGATTTCATCACAGCAATGTGCCTGAAGGGCAGCACGGCCCGGAGCAGGAGGCAGCCATGTCATAATGGCTCCACTCATTCTTCCCCCACCCCCGTGTCCTGACAGCAAAATACCTCGTCCTTGCTCCCCGTTCGCTCTGTGCAAGCTTCCTGCGGTGTCTTTCTGCGGGGAACTTCATCGGGGACGTAGAGATAAAATACTCAAGTTCTTGTTTGCAGCGGTTGAGGAAAGGGCACAGTTTTTTGCTTGCCCTTTGTCTGGCCTTGACGCCCTTGAGGCGGTTTGTTGTTTGATTGCTATTCCGTCTGTCTTTGGGTTGATGAAGCGCTTAGGCCAGAGGGCAGCCCTGCAGGACTGCCCGAGGGTAGATTAGTCACAAGGGCAGGTGATGAGGACGTTCTGAAGGGCGAGTTTTAGGGCACGCTGTAATAAAGGCCGCTGAGTTCCTGTGGGCCTGCATACCAGACTGAGCCTGGGGGCAGATCACACATGAGGGTTCAGAGTTGAGCTGTTCTAACATGGGCAGCCCATATTAACATGTTCATCCCAGTCCTGAGGCCAGGGGGAAGAAGAGGACAACGGATTGAGAAAGAATCCATGTGGAAAAAGAGGAAGAGATGTTTTCATATTGTCTGGTGTACTTCTTGTACTATTATTTTTGGTTTTTTTTTGAAGATCACCATGATTCTTGACACAAACTAACTGTAAGCATTTTCTTGGCCTGCATGCGTTTTGTAAGTGTAACATGGGCTTTAACTTTCAGTTTGATTTGTGAATCAACACGCCTTCATTGTGTTCCAAACCTTTATGATTTTCTTCTCTGAAACAAAAAAACTAATTGAAGATACGGATGCACAATTGATCAGTACTAAAATTTGAGTTTCCGCATGCATTCCGTAACATGTTGGCTTTAACTTTCAGCTCAAGTTAAGAAAAGCGAGTATTGTGAGAAGGAAAAATGGAGACGAGAAGCAAGAAGAAATGTATCTCTCATACAGAAAAGGAGAATGAATATACGGTTGCCCTTCCCTGCAGCAGAATTAACAGGCATCACATGGAAAACAATCTCAGCCCCGGCTATGAAAGAGAGGAGAGGGCCATTAAAAGCAGCCTGAAGGGATGGACTGGACCCAATATCACTAAAGCAAGCTCTCACTCACTGAAGTGAGGGCTCGCTCACAGGCAAAGAACCGTGCAGAGTTCTATAGCCACAATTAAAATCTCCCCCTCTGCCAGATCGGCCAGAGGGCAGAGACTGAATGGGTGGAGGGAGGGGAACGTGGGGGCAGACATGGAATACCAAAGGCAGATTGAAATGTGTAGCCAGTAATGAGCACTACCAAAGCACAGCTTTTTGCAGCAGCGGTCTAAAGTTTAAACATTACCAGTCATTGAACAAAGTGTGGTTGTTCTGTATGTGTCGTTAAAGGGACCGTTCGTGCAAAATTTGAGTCATCGTTTACTCACCTTCATGTTGTTCTAAACCTGTATGACTTTCCTCTCTGCAACACAGACAAACTGTGTATAGGGATGCACAATAGATCAGTTATGTATATATTTACGTTTATGTATTTTATCTATCAAATATTTTGTTTATGCTCATTTACCCTATTTTTACATTTAGATTACCTTCATCTAGATTATCGTCTAACATTTACTTAAAGGTGCCCTAGAATCAAAAATTGAATTTACCTCGGCATAGTTGAATAACAAGAGTTCATTACATGGAAAAGACATACATTGAGTTTCAAACCCCATTGCTTCCTCCTTATGTAAATCTCATTTGTTTAAAAGACTTCCGGAAAACACGCGGATCTCAACATAACACCGACTGTTACGTAACAGTCGGGATCATTAATATGTACGCCCCCAATATTTGCATATGCCAGCCCATGTTCAAGGCATTAGACAAGGAAAGGCAGTATTAACGTCTGGATCTGTGCACAGACAAGGTAAGCAAGCAAGGACAAAAGCGAAAAATGGCAGATGGAGCAATAATAACTGACATGATCCATGATATCATGATATTTTTAGTGATATTTGTAAATTGTCTTTCTAAATATTTCGTTAGCATGTTGCTAATGTACTGTTAAATGTGGTTAAAGTTACCATCGTTTCTTACTGGATTCACGGAGACAAGAGCCGTCGCTATTTTCATTTTTAAACACTTGCAGTCTGTATAATTCATAAACACAACTTCATTCTTTATAAATCTCTCCAACAGTGTAGCATTAGCCGTTAGCCACGGAGCATAGCCTCAAACTCACACAGAATCAAACGTTAACATCAAAATAAATACTTTACTCACATAATTCGAAGCATGCATACAGCATGCATGATGAACATCTTGTAAAGATCCATTTGAGGATTATATTAGCTGTGTGAACTTTGTAAATGCACTGTATAGTCGAGAGCTCGTGGGGCAAGAGGGAGCGCGCCATTTAAAGGGGCGGCGCGCTGCAAAAATCAGTGTGTTGTTAATGATGGCCCAAAATAGGCAGTTAAAAAAATTAATAAAAAAAAATCTATGGGGTATTTTGAGCTGAAACTTCAGACACATTCAGGAGACACCTTAGACTTATATTACATCTTGTGAAAAAGCAATCTAGGGCACCTTTAAAGTTTATCTTTAAAAACACTCTTCAATTTAAAGCCGGCATGAAAATAACCTGTTTTCTAAATACGTGTTGTTGATCTTTGTGAACAATTTATCTCTGTAATTTAATTTTTGCAATTTTGACCTCGTAATTTTTGATCACAATTATGACAAATTTCTTCTGGCGAAGTATGCCAGACTTCTCCAATCATTTAGTCAGCTTAAACTGGAAAAAAAGGGGAAAAAATCAGCTGCAAGCTTGCATTCAGATCTGACTCCATTCAGTCAGCAACTGATGGACCGGACGTTCCATCCTACAGTTTTTTTTTTTTTTTTTCCCCGATAATCCGTTTTGTTCAGATGTGCGTCACAATACGGAAGAAAAGATTTATTGCTATTTGTTTCATTGCGACTTTAATCTCAAAATCAATTCATTTTTTCCTGAATTCACAATTGATCTTCGCGTTTTATTTTATTTAGACAAAATAATAGAATTTTAATACCAGTGCATCCCTTAATTGCACATTGTCCAAAGCTCTTTTTTCATAATAGGCACTGGCACTGTTAAACTTCCAAATAACAGTCTGTATGACTCGTGCACCATATTTCAAGCCGTTGTAAGCCATAAAATATCTGGGGGTTTTTGTTGTTTTTTGTGCAGGGAAAAGACTACATTTTTTTTTTTTCCCCTCATTTTTAGATGTCTGTTCCTCAGGTTTCCAGTAGGCTCCTATTTTCTGTCCCCTACATGCCTTAACCTTGGCCTACACATTGTGCTTTATCTCTGTGGTTTGTTACCGTTGTATAAAGTTGGATCATTAATCTAAAATTCACACATATTCTCTTGTTTCCTGTGGCAGATTTTGCCGGTTGATTGGAGCTCCAGTGTTTTTTCATGCACGGTGATGTGATGAGTCTTGTGTGCGCTATCTGTGGGTTATCTGCATGTGTTTTGACATGATAAGAAGGAGCATGAAGAGTCTGTTATCAGTTTGTAGGGGTTGCGCGGAATAACGTAATGCCAAAAATTGCCTCTTTCTGACCCCAGGCTACCACTGCAAGAAGTGGAAGGTCTTTGTTAGTGGTTAGGGCTTTGTAAGAGTGATGATGTGTTCTGTTTTTCTTAATTTTGTATTGATCAAGTCATGCTTTGACAAGCAGTTTTTCATTCAGTATATTAAGGGAGGTTAAATTGGGTTTTATTTGTCGACCCAGAAAAATCCTACTGAAAAGGATTGTAAATTGAGGGCTAGTTACCATCTTGTTGTCTTCATTAAATTTCAACTGAAGATATGTCAGAAATAATGAAATTTTTAGTTTTTACTACTTTTTTTTTATTAATTGGAGCCAGATTTTGCAGTGATGTTTTTGCAAATTGCTTTATGCAGTGAATGGTGGTTTTATAACCCTAATTTATGCATGAAATATTTCTTTGTAGATTTGGATGTTATTGCTGTATGATTTATTTCGGTAAATATACATAATGCTAATCTTTTCACATACATCATTGATAATTTTTTACCCACAACACGCATAGTAGATTGCTTGCTTAAAGACACAAGCAATGTGTAACACTTGATGGATTTACTCAAGTTTGTACAGGGAGTTGACAAATGGAAAATCCCTTGCAGTGAGTAGCTATGATCAAATGGAGAGCAGGGCCTCCAGAATATTTTCAGTCCTTCTTGGAATACTGTTATAAAAGTCTTGATGTGTGAGGAGTGGAATATTGCATCATTCTCCATGAGGAAAAGCGCCTTGAAGGATGAATGAGATGGAATTTGCTATTCCTACTGTGTGCTCGAGAACTTCACATGATGGTTCGGGTTTGATGATGCTCAGATTGGGAACTTGGTGAGACCATAAATGCATTTGACCTTATCTTGGCTTGAAATGTAACATCAAACCATTATACCTGTCTGGATGTAGGAGAAAAAAAGCATGGCTCTGAAGAACATTACTGTTCTTGCACCAAATTAAGCATCATTTTTTGCAATTACCGCAGCCCTGCCATATGTTTCAGCTTTCATGACCAGTTCCTGTTCAGCGTGTCTCAGAGTACTTTTACTACCTACTGTTTCTTGGATTGTGATCATCTTGTTTGTGTAGAAGCTTTTTTTCTTTTTCTTTTACCCGTTATGGCTAATGAAGATTTTGTGGGATGTTTGGTAAAGTGAATAAGGTGATCTACATTCAGTTCCAATAATAACAGCACAATAGACCTCAAAGAGAAACGTTTCCAGCCATCAACTCTTTTAGAATGCAAGTACATGCTTTTCGCCAGCTTATAATGATGCCCCTCTATTTTGCCCACATCAATGAAAAAGCATTCGGCTCCGTCAACAAAGTCAAGCCTTTGGCGCTTTTAAGATGCCCATCTCAGAAATTAATTACCTCCCTTGTTAATCTTTGCTAATTAAAATTGTAAGTTTATTGGTTCATGATGGCCATGGAAGGACAACACTCACCAAGTTCCCTCCAACTGCAAGAGTTTTGTGAAAGTTGGCTTTAGTGACACCAATCAGAACAGTACGAGACTCTTTTGGATTCATTGGTCTGATATAGCTTTTGAGACGAGCGTTTTTACCTCCTTTTTTCAAGAATTTTATTTTGTACCAACATATGGTGACAATCTTTTGTTTGTTCTGTTTTTTTTGTGAAGAAAGAAAACAGTTGGTCCAAGATTAGCTGCAGAGGTTGCCTACATGTAGACTAATCCATTAGTGTGGATAGGTTATTGGCTTCCTTTCTGCTGCTCAAATGGAAACCCATTAACGGAGGTAATGTGTGCCTCCGGCGAAGCCCACGGCACGGAGGCAGTGGAGGGTGTATCTCTCATGGAGCAAACACACACTGGTGTTTAGAAGACTAACAGTCTCCTGAACCGATGAGCCAAATATTTCTTTCACTGTCACTTTTTTTTTTTTTTTGGCGTTAATTTTTTATGCTTGTCCTCCTTTAACTCTTTTCTCTGTCTTTTACTCTATGTATCTCATATTTTCAACTGTTTTCTCTTTCTCTCTCGCTCGCTCGCTCGCTCTTTTGCTTTCTCCTGACGCTCTCTGGCTGACACTGGCTTGGGTACAGAGTCACATTGATCTGTGAAAAATCCTTCAGGCAATCATGAAATATTAAATTCAAGTCGTACTCTACCACTTCTCTCCTTTCTCTCTTTCGTTCCTTCTCTCTCTTTATCGCTTTCCTTCCCGATTCGCCATGTCCTTCCTTGCATTTAGTTTATTCGCACTGCATTTCATCAGTTGGAACAAGTTACAACCTTGCATAAGTCACACAGACCGATCTCTATCTGCGTTTTAAGCATTTGCATCTACATCTTTAATGTAAACACCTTTCTGTAGTTTATTAACCAGAACAGTCATTCGCAAAGCACTCTTATTCAAAGATTCAATAGTATTTGTTGATACGATAAAAATATAACAAAATGGTTGTCTAAATCGTTTTTATAAAAAAAAAAAATGTATATTATATTTTACATACACCATGAGTGTACGTTTCCTCAGTTGGTAGACACAATTGTGGTTGTGAATGTGTATACCAATTGAGGAAACGTTGATTTTGTCGATTTATATATTTTTGTTCCTCAATTATATATACATTGTGGTTATTAATTTCTTTCTTAATTTTCTTTTTCTTTGAGTATTTGTATTTTTTAGCTTAAAGAGTAAAAACATCAACAAACTGAATCTAAATGGTTATATACATTGTCTTGGATTTCCTGTGCTTAATTTTTTTTACGTTTTTCTTTCTCCCTCACTGCCAGAGATCTCTGGTTGGTTGTGTAAATAATCTGTTTCATATTACCGCAATGACCCTGTGTGTATGTAGAAGCCAGAGGGCTATTGGCACCATCTTGGCTTACCCTCCTGATTCCCTCAAGCTGTTCAGCTACCATTACAGCTCATACTATTGCTCTTTATACATTTTGTTTATTCTGGATTGAAACGCAGTAGGCGTGCATTTTGCAAATCGTAATGTAACAGCAGCATTGTTTATGTTAAATCCATTCCATTGATAAACAAAATGTCATAACTTATTTTGAAAGCTACACAAAATCGGTAATAGTGGAGACATTCAAAATCCATTCCAGTGTAATGGAACATTTTTTTTTTTGTACTCCAAACTAAACGAGTGTTTTAAAGACCATCATGCCACAATCTTTGTTGAGCTACTTCATGTGTTTGTATAGCATCGCCCTCGAGCTTAATGTGTACCTTGTAGCCATGTAAGCTGTTGACAAGTGCTCTTTTTTTATACAGGCAACACAATGTGGGAGAGCTGTTTGAATTGCAGGCAGATGTAGGCAGAATGTTCGTTCTCCCGCAAGTGCTGCCTGAAGCATCCCGGTTCTTTGTGCTGAGAGAGTGAAACAGGGCGAGAAAGGGATCTGCTGTAAAATGTGTGCAGAATATTTGTGAATTTGCACCGTGGATATTTACCACACAAATTCGACAGACGTACATTGTCAGTGTCATATTAGACACTTAAATAATGCTTAATCCTGAAAAAGAGAAAAAAAAGAGTTGGAGAGGTCTGGAGATGTCAACTCCTACAGCCCGGATGAATCACAGTATGTGGCATCTTCTGACATTCATATCTGACCCAAGTGTTTGGCGTACATGCTGCACTTTTGTTTTTACTGAAAAGACTTTCTCTTTTTGGCTGTTATTAACAATAATTGTGGCAGATTTGAGAAGTTCGTATATTGATAAATGCTAATGATGGTTATCTAGTCCATTGACTAGAACCTGTGCCATATCTAGAGACCAGAGACTTGGGATGGGTTCTTTTAATCAAGAAGAACACCCTAGAAACACCATAGCAACCACATACCATGGTAAAAACCACCTAGAGGTGAGTTTCTGAAGCCAACTATGGTCGCAAATTCCATCTTTACCAACACAATTCAGCAGAACTTGCGACTATAGTTGGCTAACAATGCTTTTGGGAAACGCACCCAGAACAGCTAGCATGTTATGTGGTTGTAAGGGTGTTTCCAGGGTTATCTGGGTGGGTTTTACCAACCGCATAGCAACATGCTAAAAACCACCTAGAAAAACTAACATGTTATGTGGTTGTTAGGGTATTTCTAGGATTATATGGGTGTTTATTTAGCAACCACATTGCAACATGCTAAAATAACCCCTTAACTTTATAGCAACATGCTAAAACCACTCAAAACACCATAGAAAGGCAATAGCAACCATAGTTACCCCAAGGTTTCTTCAAAGGAACTAGTTTTGTCTATTCCATTAGTGGCTGAAGATCTCAATTTGATTTGAAGGGGGAAAAATCTGAAAAGAATCAGGTGGCGTGTTGTGATTCAGGGTTTGTAGTAGTATCTTCATCAGTTTGACAAGAATGCATACACTTTGCTGCATTTTGTTGTGTCTGTACTTAATTATGTGGTGAGGTAATGATGGAACACCACAAAGCCTCACATGCTCTTGTTTTGGTTGGGGCCGCAGGCCTGGATTTTATCCCAGCTCTGCCCCTCAGCTCCTCAACTTCACTGGAGGCAAAGGAACTGCAGCTTTGCCACTATTTCACTAATTAGAAAATCCCCTTCCCTACAGCAAGACTTTTTAATTATGTGTAGTGTCAACTACTTTACAGATTTAATCCATGGTTACTACACACTGAACCACAAACTAGGATTGTGTCATAAATGGGCTGGAAAAGTGACCATTGTCTTAGTGGATTTCGTAGCACCATCTTACACACTTAAAAATATAGGTTCCAAAAGGGAATTTAGAACTACTATTTTTGGTTCCCCCAAAAAACCTTTTAGTGAACAGGTCTTACGAGAACCATTTTTTCTTAGTGTGAAGAACATTTTAATAATCTAAAGAACCTTTTTCCACTATAAAGAACCTTTTTGTGCAATTGAATAGTTCTATGGATGTTAAAGGTTATTCATGGAACCATTGATGCCAATGAAGAATCTTTATTTTTAAGACTTTAACTCTGGATCTTCTGCGAAGAAGACATTGTGGTTTAAGCGGCCTGTTTTGAAGTCCAACCATGTCCCTCATAGTTTTGTAATTGCACAAGGTTAGACGGTCCTGAATCAAAGTAAAAGACTACCATCAAAAAGCCGGATAGTAGAGGGTTAAAGTGAAGTGGAGCAGGGTTGCGTAGCCCCGGGCGGCAGTTCTGCAGAGACTGGGCTGTGTTCGTGCAGAGGCAAGGCGAGTCATTTCCCCAAACGCTGGAGACACACAGAACCCTCAGGCACTCTCTAACCTTTAGAGGCCAGAAGTGCTCACAGTCGTTTGGAGGAATAAGGTGGAGTAATAAGGTTTTTTTTCTCTCCATTTTGTCTGGAGAGGGTTTTCTCTGTGGTGCTTTGGTCACTTTGAGTTGAAGGGCTTCTCAATTCTAGGGTAGCTTTGGCGCAGAGCTGCTTCTTGCATGACTTGTACTTGTTTGGAAGATTTTAAGACCTTTACATCTGGTTGAAGGATTTGTTTCATGCCGTTCTGCTCAATTCATGGCTTTCAGAGACCTACAAGTGTAAGCTGCCTCATCTCTTCAGGGTTTGGAGTCAGTTCCTCTGGAGGTGTTTGCTGTCCTACACACAGTGAACACGCACTAACACAACTCAAGGGTTTACAACACACTTTAACCCTAATGACACTCGAAAAAGATAGCTTGTGCACCCTACACATTCCACTCCACAGCTAATGTGGTTTTAAAAAATACATTTCTCTCAGTGCCTGGGGCATGTTAATGCTCACATCTGTAATATATTCATCCATATCTTTACACATTTATGCAGGCTTAACAAGCTCCATCTCTAACGCACCACTAGGATAGTGGCAAAATGCCTTGAGCGTGTTCACCCACACATGCTAACTGTGAAACGCAGGCTTCCTGTACTGCAGTATCGAGTCTAGCAAGTAAAACTGTCTCTTACTAAAGGCTAGAGTTTTTGGTGATTACATATTGGATTTTTTTAAATGACTATATTTTGCTTCTTGTTAATATTTTATTAGTGGTCAACGATTAAAAATGTAGTTTAAAACGGAAGCGGCAAGTTCTTAGAAATTTACTCTTCATATTCATTATGGTTTTCAAAAACTTTTATATAATTTAAGAAAAGTATCTATTTAATGATATAAATGTCATGTTGTGTAACCGCTATTGGTGTGACGAGACGGGTATCTCACGAGACGAGATGAAACTCGAGATTGAGTTCACGAGACGAGACAAGATTTTTTACACACTATTTTTAAGAAATCCTCAATAGCGAAATACATGACTAGAAAAAATATTCTCCAGGTGTATTTGAAATGTTTTAACTAATCATCTTGTAATGAATGTCATTTCAGTTCTACTTTCTGAGTATGAATTATCATATGCAGTAAAAGACAACAATACTAAAGTACTGTAAAAGGTTTTGCCACAAACTCAACTGACTGACTTCTCTTCTGTGTGATTTCAGTCTCTTTTGACTTCCTAACTGAACTCCTTTCCACAAACTGATCATAGAAATAAAAACAGTATAAATAAAAATGTTAACACTTTACAATAAGGTCTCATTTATTAACATTAATGTATTAACCAACATCAACTAACAATGAGCAATATATTTGCTACAGTATTTATTAATCTTTGTTTATGTTAGTTAATAAAAATAGTCATTCATTGTTAGTTCATGATAGTTCACAGTGCATTAACTAATGTTAACAAATGAAACCTTACTGTTTGTGCTTAATAAGATTAAGAGAAAACTGTTATTCATTTTTTATGGTAACACTTTACAATAAGTGCAACCATAATCGCACCCTTTCAATATTCAAAGTGCAAATAAGACCAATTTTTCTTTGATACAGAGCTAAGAGATGGTTACAACTACACTGGCCAGCCTAAAATATCTTTCATATTGAGAGATATTTGCATTCATCAGGGAGCCGCTTTCAAAATGCGGGGTATTGAAATCGCGTTTGAATGCGCGCTCGCGTTTACTTTCACTTTCCCGATCGTGCGTAACTCTGTGAATATGGAGCGGCGGCGACCGTTATCCAACTGAATTAAATGTTTTTTATTTAAATACAAAGCAAAACGATAGTGGAGGCGTAATGTAAACGTAGTGGTGGCATATTCTTTCCTAATCATCCTAACACTCTGTCATGGCAACATCACGAGACTACTTTTCGCCTCGACGAGAAATCTCGTCACATATTAGTCTTGCGAGATCTCGTGACACGAGATCTCGTCACACCCCTAGTAACCGTGATGTAAAAAAGTAATAACATTTTCCTAACACCTTGAATGTATGCGAGTGTAGACATCCTAGTTATTGTTTGAATAGTTTTTAAATGTTTTTCAAGGTAAAATGTCTACAGATATCATGAATTATTCATGTCATTTATTATTCATATTTTATTTTATTTCAGCTTTTATTTCAATTAACAAACAGCATTTCTAATAGTTTTTCACCAACAGTACTGGTTGGTTGCACCACATGTCACCACCTGCAGAAGTTAGGTAATTTTAATGTTTAAGAGATTAATATTTTAATGAAATTGCTTTTTTAGCCTAGAAATGGAAATTTTGCCAAACTATAGCTTTTCCTTTCAAGAGTTTCATTATTTTAATGAGAATTTTTTTCTTTGTTTTAATATATGGATTTTTTTTTTTCACCCTAGCATTTTGGACATTTATGCACACTTAAAAAAAAAAAGAAGAAGAAAAAAAAAAAAAAGAAATTAATCTTAATTTAAAAAAAAAAAAATGGAAAAACATGTTCATTATAGAAGAGGTGTATTCAAGTCATTGCATGTATGAATCAATTTTTTTAAATAAGATCATGCCATTGACCCATTTATTTGAAATCCCCAAATGCAGTGGGTCTGTGTTTAAGACCTCATTCAAAAGTGTTTGTTGATTTGCTGACTATTGCGTGGCATTGAGTCAGATGCTGAAATCTCGCACTAGCTCGTTACGTTTTTATCACACACACACACACACACACACACACACACAGAATCCAATGCTCGGCATTGATTTCAGGTTTATTTAAGTGTGTGCAATATGTAACCAGAGGCTTACTATCACTCGATCACATCTTGTACTCACTTCCTGGAACGGTCTCTTCTGGGTGTGGTCATGAGTGAGAATTTTGGCATTAATCTCTGATTTCAGTTTTGTGTTTCATTCTTCTCTTAAAGTGCTCCTAACAATTTTCGAATAATAATCTAACATTAATGACATACAAGACCACGCACGACCTGCCCGCGTAAACACGTCGTGAGCTTTGCCAGCCCTGGGTGTGTGTGAGAGTCGGAATCATTCAGGGTGTGTAAGAGCATGTATGAGGGTGATATAGATCCCACAAAGCTGCACGTTGTTTCTGTAGGGTGTGGTGTGCGTTTTGTGCCCAGAGGCCATCTTACACCTTCTCACGTATACTTAGTATTCAGTGAAGGCTGGAGACCCTAACCTCATTCCAGCCGAGTGATGTCACGCTACAGACCCCCTGTACGGCTGATGAATACAACAACATGCGATCTTCCTCTCTCCTCCAGTAAATTGGATGTAAGGTCTTTCCCCTCAAGGTGGACTACTGTGGCGTCAGCTCCTTTTCATCATCTTCACTAGTATTTTATTTGAATGATCTTTGTTTTTTGCAAGAGTTTCGTTGTGATCTCACTCTTTCCCACTCACATTTGTTTGAGTCAAATCTGCTTTGAGATACTGTAGTTGAGATCAAAAGTCTGCTGCCCGGAGCATGAGGTGTGGTTCTCTAGCCTCGAGCTGAGAACAGATGATCACATGTTGGGCAGGTGTGCTGACAAACACACAAAAGCACAAAACCAGAGGATCTTTGATGACTGCTAGGGAAAAAAAAATCTAATGTAGGCCAGACTGGTTCGTCTCAGATTTAGGTAGCACAAAGACTTCATTTCTTTGCTTCTTAAATTTTGGGTTTTATTTGATTTTATTCATTTTTTTGACTCATTTTTAAACCCAAAACCTTTTGACACAATCTTTTTTTTTTAACACAAAACAATCTGACGGAATCTAGTCTTTGAAAATAAATAGATTTTTTATATAATTTTATTTCTTATTATTATTTTAAGTTAAATACGAACACAAAATAATGTGACCTAATCTTTGAGAATAATAAAAAAAAAATGTTTTACTATTATAAATGTAACAAAATATTTCAATCCAGTCTTAAAAAAAAAAAAAAATACATTTTATTCATTTCGTTTTACTTTTTTAAATTAAATGACCTAATCCAATCTTTGAGAATTATAAAGTTGTTTTTCTAGCTTTGTTTTATTTTTATCATTTTATTATTTAAAAAATAAAAGAATTTGTCGGCGCCGATGGCCTCATGGGCATATAGCGCCAATGTGCTTCGGCGACCCGAGTTTGAGTCCCGGCTCGTGGTCCTTTCCCAATCCCTTTCCCCTCTCTCTTGCTCTCTCTCTCACTTTGCTTCCTGTCTAATCACTGTCCTATCATAATAAAGGCAAAAACGCCAAGTCATATACAGTAAAATATTGGCAACTGTAAAATAAATCAAAGTCAGACATTTTAATAAATAGTAACATTTATTAAAACGAACAATTTGTCTAATTTCTTTTAAGTAATTCAGTGTGTTTGACTAACTCTGGTCTGTTTATGGTTAACCCTTAAATGCATACCTCGGGTCTTTAGTGACCCGGGACGTCATTCACTACCTTCCTCCTCATTCATTTTTTAAAGTTAGACATCAACCTTCTTGGTATTCCTCAATCAATTCATTATAAAGAATATAACAAGAAAAAAAATCATAAAATTATAAAAGAATGCCTATTTTTGTATTCATTTTTTGTAAAAATTGTTTAGGGTCGCTAACGACCCGAGGTGTGTATGAGTGTACATATATTTTTCCTGCACAACAATAATTGAATCTTAAATGATGGAATAAGTGCAATTCACCTTTATTCCACAAGGTGGCAATGTCTGAAACACAATGCTGAAGTGACGACTCGTTCAGACAGAAAACGAAATAATAAGAGAAAAATGAAATGGCTCAGCGATTTACTGCAGAGCAAGTACTGAACGCAATCAAATATGACTGTAACTGTCACTGGATGGATCTGGTGAAGCTGTTAGCAATCGAAATATTGATTTTGAAGATGTTGAAAATGATATAGTTCTGAGAATGTTTGAGATTGCAAATGGGCTCATATTCATGACCTCAAACATAAAACTAGCCAATTATTTGCTGAATTTACTGGGAAATGAGCTCTGACGAGGACAGTGATGATGGCATAAAAGATATGCTCAAACTGAGCCCTTTAAAGCTCCAAAAGGTAATAAAATATGATTTATGTTATTCTTCTGTAATTGTTACTCTAATATCAGAGGAGTTTTATATTATCGCGACAGGTAGAGATCCTTCCGTGTTAGATATAGATCCGGGTCGATAAAGACCCGAATATGTAAGAATGATTGGCGAAACAGTCATGCATTTAAGGGTCAAATAAAATAAAAATAAAATCTAGAATTTAACAGCCTTCTTGATGTAGAAACTGTTTATTGTCATCAATCACAGACTTGACAAACATTGACCTAATGAATTCTTTCATTATTCCCCTTCAGCTTCCTGCGGGCTCCTCTGGATCAGCGGCCGGTTCTACCTCATCCTCCACGTCCTCGGTTCGGCAGACCCGTCAGCGCATCACCCGGGTCAACCTCAGGGACTTGATCTTCTGCATGGAGCAGGAGCGAACCACAGCCAGGTCCATGCTGCTCTACAAGGCCCTTCTGAAGTAGCACTGATCCAGTGAGATAGATGAGATCATCCACCTTAATGGTACTCCACCTGCTTGACTCTCAGTAAACGTTCAAGTCTTCCTCTCCTTCTCCACATTCATCTCCAGTTTGTGCCTTCAGACTCACCTGTGGCATGAACTCTTTGATCAGTACGAGCGTATTGCTGTGAAACTTCCAAACGTGGCCGTTCTGGAGATGAGAAGGTTCTGGAAAAGCGTGTAAGGCGGCGGCGGCTGTGGACACCATGTGATTATCCCCTTTGGGTGACCCTTTTATGGTTTTACTTCCCCTTTGTTTTGGATTAATGAGCCATCATTTTGAGCAATGTTGATCTTTTTATTCATTAACTTGAACTCGGACTGATTTTACGTTTCAGGATAGAGATTGAGATTTGTTTTATATAAATAATGGCTGGACTTGTTTTTAACCGAAAGCCTCATTTGCAATAGAGACACTGGAAATGTGAATGCAAAGTTTTAGAGGTCTAACGAGTCGGAAGTATTTTTAGTAACTTATAAGTAGCGCATCTTTAAGTCTCTGAGGAAACGTGTGGATGTTTTTGGGGGGGTTTTTTGTTACAGATTTATGCAAAATGAAGAAATTCTGTGTTGTAAAACACTGACTGTCTTTCATCCTATTGGATGGTCTTTTGAAATTCAGTGACAGTTTTGTCTCGCACACTCAGTGTGGGGTTATAGGTGTGTACGGTTTCACTAGTGTCTGTTAAGTATACTGTGAAATGGTGCCTTATGTGGCCCTCCTGGGGCACCATTGTTTTTGAATCAAATCAACGGCATGGAATTATCTAATATGCTAATACTAATATGCATCGCTTCAACAACGATTCTAGAGCAGGATCTCTCGTAACTTATTTGTGGAGAAATGGCAGGTTGTACGTATTGTTAATTTGACCATTTTTTTTTTTTTTTAAATACGTTAAAAATGGGGTGGCTTTGACAGACTGCAGTAATGATTTTAAAATACTAATAATGCATTTTGGATCCTGTACTTTTGTGTATGAAATTCAGTTTCACTATAAATTTAGTATCTGTCATTGGGCATTATTTTATGTCTGAAACAGCAAATATTTGTATACTGCCCTTTATGACTTGTAGTAGGAGAGGAAATGACATTGTTCGACATGTACCTTTTGGCGTTGTACAGATGTATGTTGGGAGACGGTCAACGTTCATGTCGTGTGCAATGATTCTTTTGAGATCTGAGGCAAATTTTTTTTCCATCACTCAGATTTGTTTTAATTCATATTGTTTGTGCTGACATTTGGACAAACAGTATTGTTGATCAAGGGATTGTCTTTTGTCTAAAAAACATATCTATTAGAATTTCTATTTTTGCTAAATTTAACAATTTTTGAATGTTTGGTTGGTTTGAAAAAAAAAAAAAGTGCTCATCTCTATTAAATTTGTACTTTTGTAAAAGAATAAAGTTCCTAATTATACTTCTGGTATGACTTTCTGTGATGTTTGCCAATAGCTAATGCTCTAATTTATGCTGTTGACATAACCAGCAAGTAAAGGATCAAATAAATGTGGCCTGATTCCTGGGACAAGCTTTATATAAGGGGTTAGTTCACCCAAAAATGAAAATTCTGTCATTACTCACCCTCATGTTGTTCCACACCCGTAAGACCTTCGAAATTTCGTAACACTTACAACATAACACAGCCTCGTTTACTGAAATCACGTGACTTTGGCAGTTTGATGCACGCTCCAAACCACTGATTCGGAACAAAAGCTTCATGAAGCAGTGTTTTGAAATCGCCCGTCACTAGATATTGTTGAATAAAGTCATTATTTAGTTTTTTTGGTGCACAAAGTATTCTCGTCGCTTCATAAAATTAAGGTTGAACCACTGTAGTCACATGAACTGTTTTAAATACGTCTTTAGTAGCTTTCTGGGCATTTGAAAGTGTTCATTATCTTGCTGTCAATGGAGGCCTCACTGAGCCGTCGGATTTTATCAAAAATATCTTAATTTGTATTCCAAAAATGAACGAAGGTCTTGAGGGTGAGTAATTAATGACAGAATTTTCATTTTTGGGTGAACTGACCCTGCAAAGTGTCTTTAACTACTATGTACTAACACATTTTAAATTAATCATTTAATACAGTGCACTTATTGTGTAAATACATGTTTTTCATTGTACTTATATTATAGAAAATACCTTCATGTAAATATATCTGTGATTATACTGTTGACCAACCTTACCCCAGTGTTTCCCAACCCTGTTCCTGGACACATTTTAGATATGTCTCATCTGACCCATCTGGAGTCTCTGCTAATGAGCTGATGAGTTGAATCGTTGAATCATATGTGTTTGTTTAGAAAGAGTTGGAAAAAGTGTACTGTTAGTGTGGCTCCTGGAACAGCGTTGGGAAATACTGCCTTAACCCACCATACCACTAAATCTGCCCATAACCTTACCCATATTCCACCTCAATAGCAGCAAAAGTGTTTTGCATTAAACACAATAAGTACATTGTACCCAAGTTTGTTTGTTTTTATGTAAGTACAGTAGTTAAAGACATCTCATGCAAACTCATTCAGGTGAGGCTCTATTCTGGTTTTTACCACCCACCTTTCATGATTCAGTCAGTTTCTGATGAAAAACATCGTCGCGCCCTACATTTTGTTTTATCCTTGAATATTTTGTTCAGAAATACTTAGTTTACGAATGTTGTTACATGTTAAAGATCTATTTTCTAATTGCTATTATTGATCTTTTTGTTTTTAATCAATATTGTCATAACTCAATCTTTCAGTGAAACGACAAACTTCTCTCTGGTGACGTATGCAGGACTTCTCCAATCGCATCCACTGAAACCCTCCACAACTGACCGCAAGCTCGCATTCAGACCTGCCTCCAACCGACGGACTGAACCAAGTAACGAACCAAATGTTTCACTTGGATGTATGTTAATATGAAGAAAACATCTGTTGCTAATCCTGACTAAAGCTAACCCTGTTTTACAATATTTACTTCAAATGTTCACTGTCATTTGTACACATTCACATACATGCTGTCAGTGGTTTAAAATAGGGAAAGAACTCCAACAATTTATTAAAAGTTCATTTATCAACACCAATTACAAAAAGAATGTGACAATTCAAATAAACACATGCCTGACATACCACTATGATTCATATCAATAATAATCCATTACAAAAATGTTTTATTTAAATAATATACATTTGGACCATACTGCAATATACATCTTGACACAACATCCATTAGAGCAGTATTTAAATTAAGATTTTATTAATGTCCGACGCGGCTTCTCTGACCCTCGTTGCACTGGAGACAAGATAGTCTTTTTAATTTTTTTTTTGAAATAAAAAACCGAAACGCCAGTCGCACAACAGCGAGGTGGTAAGTTGCATTCAGGGGGACCTGTGACGCGTCCGTGAGCCTTTATGTACAATGTGCGACAAGTTGAAGAAATTTGAACACGCAGCTTAAAAGAAACAATGGCCAGTTGAGACAACAAATAGCATAACACATCCGTGACATTTCAGTGATTCTTCCTTTTGAAATGGTGAGGCAGAGAGCCTTAAAAAGCTGTCTCATTAAATGTGCCTTTTTACAACACATTATGCAATTCAGTCTGTTTACCAGCCACCAAGTTAACCTTTCAAGTCTATTCTCCCGCAGTCTCTCTCCAAGTGGCTTTGATTGCACTGTTTTGCTAAGGGAGAGTGAGCAAAAGGGATTGTGGGAAAGTGACCTTAACTCCTGGAGAGAATTCTGACCCATAGCCCCTCCGTCTCCAGGCCTTAAGGGGTACAAGTAATCCCCCTCTTCTCAGACGATCCGTGCAGCGCCCCCTGAAATTGCTGCGTTCATTAACAGTCTGACTAATCTCATTTTTCAAAAGGTGCCTTCATCAAAAAAGATGTTGTTTTGGATGCATAGGGCACAAATCTACAAAAAGATCTTTGCTTTTTAACCGTTTAACTCAAAGCAATCAAGATGAACTTTCCGAAGCTGCTAGATGGCTAGTTTCGTAGAAAACGGGCACCCGAAAGAAAGTCGATGCCATCAGGCAAGCTCTTCCATATGAGTCCAGGTTTCCCTTTAGACATGCTCGAACAAAAAGCCTCTCTGCCCAGTGCTGAATGCATTACCAGACTGTCCGCTTTAGCCGCCACTTAGCCTCAAGTCAAAGCCAATCCAGACCGCACTTACAACCAAATGACTTCTGAGAACTGCTCTCATATCCTTCATGTAGCGAGACAACAGCAATAAACCTGTAGGTCATAAAAGAACTGATTTACATAGATGAGACTGGAAAATGAGAACATTAGATATCAAGATTAAAAATGGATCAGAGGACAGACTTTGTATTTCGTGGTTAATTTCGCCCGAGAGCTTGGAGATCTGACTGGTGCATCATTTGAAAGTGTTCTAGCCAGAAGGTGCGTTCGCCACAAACGCAACTTCCTCGTAGAGTCCTTCTCGCTCTTTTACACACATACAATGGCGGTTATGTCATGATTCTTGTACTGTGGAAATCTTGATCAACGAGTGCATTTTTCATGACTCGAGCCAAAGAAAGAGTTAAAAAGTTCAACTCGAGGTCAGTAGCTGAAAAGCCATCCTGTGACTCGCTTGGGTTTGTAAAGCATCTTTTGGAGGAGTTTTGGGGGCATTGATGAAATTACTCGTACATTTACTAAGATTTCAGTCCTCTTGGAGTCCGAAGAGTCGAAGAAAACTCTTCTTGCAAATTAAGTCTTCTATTTGTCCACTGGCGCTTTTTTTTTTTTTCTTTTTTTTTCTTCGAAAGCAGACTGAGGTGTTCATGGTTGGTGCAAGAGCCGGCTAGTCCAGAGGCTCCTGTTTTATCCGGATGGGTGTGTGGCTGGTCTGACACCGTCTGTCCTCCCGACTCAGGATGTACTCGCTGAACTGGGAGGAGTCCACGCCCCCGCCGCATGATGCCACCATGCTGAAGCCTTTCTGGAACAGTCTCTCCAGGACCTAGGAGAAACCAGGGACATATTTAAATATACTGATATTTCAGTACAATATGAGAAACTCAGTACTTCATACAGTTGAATCGAGACACCAACAGAAAATTTAGGATGTCATTAGAGCCCCTCTCTCTGAAATGGCTGATGTCTTCAGGAAACCAGGGGAGTTTTTTAGTATTTTGAGATGTTCTCCATAAATGAATTAAAGTCCTATTTATGCTACTCGTATCAGCACTTCATTTAAATGCGTCAAGACAGCACCAGATTACACCCTTTTGCAACAGTCTCTATAGGACCTAGAAGAAACCAAGGACAATTATCAGTATTCTAACCAGTTTTTCATACAGTACTGGTTATCAAAAGCTGCGTTTCCACCGAAAATACCCAGAACAATTTTCCCCGGGTACTTTTTTTCCCTCCAGACCTGTTGCTGTCTGTTTCTTCATCGCGGTCTAAAGTACCGTGAAGAAGAGTCCAGTGACGTAGGACTGTGCGCAACTTTCCAGCTCCCACTGGATTTTGCCCTCCGCATATAAGCTTAATAAAGCCTGAACCTCTTTGTTGGTCCAGGGGTCATATATTTTAAACTTTATTGTTGATTCGAATAGCAAACTCTTACTGCACGCACCACAGCGGACTTTTAAAAATGGTGGTTGTGTCAGTGCCGATGGCCTCATGGGCCAACGCGCTTCAGGCGACCCGAGTTCGAGTCCCAGCTCGTGGTCCTTTCCCGATCCCGTCCCCCTCTCTCTCCCACTTCGCTTCCTGTCTAGTAACTGTCCTATCATAATAAAGGCAAAAACGGCAAAAATAAATCTTTAAAAAAAATGGTGGTTGAAATAACCAATCAAAATGCTGTGTGAACTCAACCAATCAGCATGTTCAGTGCCCAAGTCCCACCCCCAAAGTTCCTCAACTTTGAAAAAAGTACTACCTCGTGAGCAGGGACTTTCTGAGGGGGAAATTTTTTACCAAGAACTTCATTTAGACCCTGGTTCCTGTGATCAAAACACACAGAGTACCACCCCAAAGTCACCAATTCCTGAGGATGAAACACGGCTAAAGTAAACTCCAATTATGCAACTCTATCAGTGCTCTATAGCAGTGATAGTCAACCAGGGGTCCATGGACCCCTAGTGGTCCTTGACATAATGCCAGGGGGTCCTTAAATCACTTATCTGAATATGAATTTTTGTATATTTTGACATTTGACACGTTCCCATAAAAGAAGAAGATAATATGTATAATATAACTGATGATATGACTAAATATAGGACAAGTCAACTAACGTAGTAGTAAATTATACTTGATTGCATTTGGTCATCACAAAGAAATGAATCATGGTTCCAAATATGACGGGGGTCCATTACTCAAAAGGTTGAGATTCACTGCTCTATAGCAGTGGTTCTCAAACTGGGGGCCGCCAGATGGCACTGGGGGGCCTCACAAAAGCCCTAGAACTTTAAGCTATTTTAATAATAATAATTGAATAATAATTAAAATAATAAACAAAATAATAAATGTAATTAAATATATGTAAATTAAAAGTTCAGTATTCATCTACTATGTGCATAGTAAATTAATGTTCAATATTAATTAATTTGTTAAGGACTGTGCCGGTCAGCATGGCAACCTGCCCACCGAAGTGCCTGAGTACCACTGGCAGTGGTGCGCCGAAATACATTTTTGCGCACGTGAATGCTGTTTAACGTGGATGTCAGGACACGAGTGAAGTACAAAAACAGTGTTTACAAAAGAAATGACAGGTTGGCAACCAAATGTTACGTAGCGACAATGGAAACATTTGGATTCATGCTGAATGAGAGCGGTACGTGCGAGCCTGTTAAATCAGTATTCTGTTTGAAATTTTCCATGAATTTAACAATAGCCTATTACAATTAGACTATTCCTCTGGACATAAAAATCTCATTTGTTTCCCCAAATCCTTATTCACGTCTCTTTTCACAGAGGATTATAAACCTTCCTTCCTTTCATTCACTTTTGCATTTTTTATTACGGTAAAGGAGAAAAACACTGTATTACTGGTTTCACAGTTAGACGAGGCAAGTCACGTCAAGTTTATTTGTATAGCGTTTATAAGTATATTTCACACGCGCCGGTAATTAATGGTATTCTGCTCCCGGATACTGTTCTGCGGCCTCGTATCCTGTGCGCGCACCTACTTTTTGTGCGCGAGTTTGAGACATGATAAACGCCATAATATTCAGTTGTAGTAGTACATATTTTTCTTATGCAGAAAATAAAATACGCTCTTCTGACCTTTTACAATCAATGTCAATTGCTTTGGAACATCGGGAGTAAAGAAAACAATGAACATTGACGGACTCTGTTCAGCTCAGTCCCCTATCAGAGCGGGATATATGTGAAACCATTTATCTTTGTGGGGAAATATAATTAAATTTGGCTAAGGCCTACCTCCACAATTTTGCGTAATTTTCTATGCTATTGATTTCCAAGTTCAAGGACTTTGTCTATTGTTTAAAAGTGTATTAAAAAAAAGTTTGAATCAAATTAAAAGCATAAATTCTGCATTAATCTGTAAAACTTTGGCCCTTTACAACTGCGGTGGTAAATAATTAAATAAAAACTGCCACCGTCACAGCCCGTTTTGTTGCGCTTTTCCCAAACAAATTTCTGAAAGTATCAGTTTCAACATTCACTGCAAAAAATGCTGTTCTTACTTAGAATTTTTGTCTTGTTTCTAGTCAAAATATCTTAAAGTTCTTAAATCAAGAAGCATTTTCTTGACAAGTAAAAATTATTTTCTTGTTTTCAGGAAAAATAATCTACCAGACTCTGAAAACAAGATTATATATCTTATTCTTGGTTTGAAATAAGATTATTTTGCTTACCCCATTGGCAGATTATTTTGCTTGTTTTAAGGAAAAACTTACTTAATTTTAACTTATTTTTCCTGAAAACAAGAAAATAATTTTTACTTGTCAAGAAAATGCTTCTTGATTTAAGAACTTTAAGATATTTTGACTAGAAACAAGACAAAAATTCTAAGTAAGAACAGCATTTTTTGCAGTGTTTCTAACAAAACAGTTTCATGACAATTTGTTCCATTGTATAAAATAAAGATCTAGCCAACAGAATTGATGTTCCAGTATTGTATCATTTAATATGCTTTTGCTTTAATTCAAATTGTAAGTTTGAGACTGTTTTGGGTCATGAATTTTCTTTGGGGGGCCTCAAAGGGGGCCTCGCGCTGAAAAAGTTTGAGGACAAGTTGCATGCAGACAAATGCCATGTTTAAATTTTCTGGAACTGTCTCTCCAGGACCTAGCAGAATCAGGGACATTTTTAGTATCTTGAGAAGTTCTTTGTTCAATTTAATAAACTCACTATGAGTTTTTGGAGTAAGCAAATTATTATACTCTACATAATTGCATCAAGATGGCAACCCTTTTTGGGACAGTCTCTCCAGGACCTAAGCGAAACCAGGGGAGTTTTTCAGTATTTTGAGATGAAGTTTTCCATAAAATAAGCTGCTATTTAAGCTACTCTATCAGCACCATCTAATTGCATCAAGATGGCACCAGACTGAACCCTTTTGCGAGTCTATCTAGGACCTAAGAGAAACCACAGGAATTTAAATCAATATTTTGAGTTCAAGTTCTCCGTTATGAGAAACTCGGTATGGCTTTTTTCGAAGTAAACTCCTATTTATGCTACTCTATCAGCACTTCACATAGTTGCATCAAGACGCATTTAAAATGTGCAATCTCAGTAACAGTGCTATCAACAACTTCACGCTCGCATTACCCTCAGACGTTTCTCACTCCAGACCATCCACCCGGGATGAGAAGGAGCGAGCAGACATCCCCTGGGCTGTTTACAGGGGTTTGATGCGGAGTCAAATGAGAATAGGCTCCCCCACTGACAGCCCACACTGAAGCCGCCCGGCTCTTTCATTACAAACCCAATACACACAATCTCGGCTACTGTCAGAGATCCCTCACCGAGAGACGTCTCTGGGCGGCCGCTGTCACTGTCATTCCCGCCGCCGCAAAAAGCCAACGAAATGTTTTATCTGTTGGAGTGCTTGTAGATTTTTTTGAAATTCAATACATGCAGCCTTGAGTATTCACTTACTCCTGCACTTCTTTCAAGTGTGCTTCACATGAAAATGAAAGTTCTGGCTCGGGGCTACAGAGCCAGATAAAAGTCCCTCCGTAAAAAAAAAGAAGAAAAAAAAAAAAAGATGAAGACGAAGGAATCAGTTCAACTGCACAGGGCCTGAGAAAAAATGTCCATCCTTATCCTCACTTTGGAAGTTGAGGCTGCGGAGAAACTTGTAGAGGAAATGAACACTTCTTACGACTTATGCACAGATGAGGTATGAAAGACATCAGTAGATGATTCAAGGGCCTACCATGCACAAAGAAAGATTGCGTTTTGAAGCATTTTTTCAAGAACGTATATTGCCATTAAGATCCAAGTTAGGTTTCGGTTGCGTCAGTGTTGCAGAAGAGAGTTTTAATACACAAATCGTTCGATTTTGAAGTTTGTTTGAAACTTTTCCAGTGAATTTAGAAAAACTTCATCTTTTGGACACTTGTAAAAAATATTAGAGGGATAGTTCGCCTAAAAAATTCTAATTGTAGCATTGTACAATGTTGTTTAGGACCACGTTGACTTTCATTGTATGGATAACTTTCGTGTTCCACAAAAAAAAGGTGAATTCTAAGTGAACTATACCTTTAATTTGAATTTAATCCATTCCTTTGATAAAAAAACATCCATATCTAGAGTCGTACGTAAAGACAGAATGAACATATATAGAGTGTCACAAGCCACTCAAATATTCACGCATTGATATCTGAAGGCTTATGATTTTGACATTACACTCACTGCGCTGATTGTTGCATCACTTACTAACTTTCTTACAGTAAACGGCTACAATTTCTTGGCAACAAACTCTCTCTCTCTTTCTCTGTCTTTTTTCATATCTCTTGTCCTCAGTCATTCCTCTCTGATCTATCTTCTCATATTTCATAGGTGGGTTTTTGTGAACACCCGAGATGTGTGACAAAGACGGGGCTTTAAAAAAATCCACCCGCATGATTCAGTCGGTTAAGTGCGCAAAAGAGGGAAAAAATAAGTGTTATCAGACGCGCTAATTAGTTATACAGTAAGTCAATTAGGCGTGTGTAAAAAAGTAGCGTAAACCAGTTTAGGTTGTTCAAAGAAACCAAAGTACAGTATTAAAAATGTAGCATGTGTGTTTAAAACGCTTCGGGCACAGAAATGTTGGAGCACTTTTTCAAACGGAGAGATTTGTCTTAAGGACGAGTTAAAAATAAATTATGCATATCATTTCCCTCTCTTCTCCTCTCGGTTTCATGACTACATATTCCCCACATTAGCATCGCCTCCAGGATTCAAGGTACCGGACATTTTAAAGACGTATGTATGTGGATGTGTCTGTGTGTACGCTAGGATGTGTGTCTGTTTTAGCACCTTTTAAACAGCCAAATCATGGAGTATGTGAGAAGATCACATGGGGCATAACTGCACCTTTGCAGCTGTGGAGCCACACCTTCATCCACACCTGCCTACAACATCTCGCACCCTCTCACTTCTCTTCTTGTTGGCAGGCAGCAGTCAAGATGCATCCAAGACACGACAGCACAGCACGCTCAATATCCCAAGTTTTTTCCAAGTCTTTATGCTTTATATTTTAGAGATTTTTTTAACATTTTTATTTGACAGGCAGGATAAAGAGTCTGGAAGATGTGGGATCGGGGCATGTTGCAGTCCAGGTTCGAACCATCATTTCCAAGTCTTTCCAAGTTTTTTGTCTGGACTACGCTTGTCAAATTTGATTAAAACTATAAATGAATGGGTAAATCTCAAGGTCACAAATTATAATAATAATGAAAAAATATTTCTGGTACTAGTCAAATTTTTTTGAACTATGACATTATTTTTATGATATTTTTCCTCTAAATCTTCATTACCATGTGTCTGGACATTTTACACTTTTTTTGCAACTTCCATTATTCTCATTGGTGATTTTCATTAGATTCTCATAATTTTAATACAATACTATTAAACCAAGTATGCTCTATCGTTCAAAAGTTTGGGGTCACAAAGTTGTTTTTATAAATGTATAATTTAATTCAGCAAGGACGCATTATGCGTTTAATGTTTAATATTTCAAATAAATGCTGTTATTTCAAAGTTTCAATTCATCAAAAAATGCATCATGATTTCCACAAAATATTAAGCAGCACATCTGTTTTCAACATTGATAATAATAATAATGTTTCTTGAGCAGCAAATAGGGATATTATTATGATTTCTGAAGGATCATGTGACACTGAAGACTGGAGTAATGATGCTGAAAATTCAGCTTTGCATTTTAAAATAGATTCAAACAGAAAAAAAGTTATTCAAATCAAATACTGTCTTGGTATTAGGTGACAGTGCTGTACCTGTACAGAATTGAGCCTGCAGTAGCCATTCAGTGGAAAGCGAATAACATGGGTTGGATCCTGGTTCCAGCCGGCGTTGACTGAATTGCACATGACGTCCCCTGTCTCTGGGAAAATCTCTTCTATGAGGGCCTTGTCCCCACTGATGGCAATCCTCTCGCCCAGGTCAGGGGTCACCCGCACCACCAGGCACTCGCAGGGCTGAGCCGTCCGCCGCTGCTCCCGGTCCTGTTTCCAGCGCTCCAGCTCTTTCACCATGGGTGTCAGCTGGTAATACCGAGCCTCCTCGTACAGCAGCTGGAACTCCTGCGGGAACAACACATGGAACTGAATGTATGGATGGAAAGATAGATAAAACGACGAATGAATGAAAAAAACACCCCATCCAGCAAATGATTGAATGAGCAAAAAACAGACCAACGAATGAATGAATGAATGAACAAGCAAACAACCCATTGAGCAAATGAATGAACACACAAAATAAGTGGACAAACAAATGCACAAACAAACACAAGCTGACAAATTAACCAACCACTGATAGAATGAAAGAACAAGCAGATGAAAAATCCACAAACGAATGACTGAAAAACAACCCATTGAGCAAATGAATGAACAAGCAAACAAACAAAACACCAGGTTGAGCGAACGACTGAACAAATAACTCAAGCAAATTATGGAACAAGCAAACAAACAAAATACCAAGTGAGTAAATGAATGAGCAAACAAACGATTGGACAAACCCATTGAGAAAATGAATGAACAAGCAAACAAACAAAACACCAGGTTGAGCGAATGACTGAACAAATAACTCAAGCAAATTATGGAACAAGCAAACAAACAAAATACCAAGTGAGTAAATGAATGAGCAAACAAACGATTAGACAAACCCATTGAGCAAATGAATGAACAAGCAAACAAACAAAACACCAGGTTGAGCGAATGACTGAACAAATAACTCAAGCAAATTATGGAACGAACAAACAAACAAACAAAATACCAAGTGAGTAAATGAATGAGCAAACAAACGATTGGACAAACCCATTGAGCAAATGAATGAACAAGCAAACAAACAAAACACCAGGTTGAGTGAACGACTGAACAAATAACTCAAGCAAATTATGGAACGAACAAACAAAATACCAAGTGAGTAAATGAATGAGCAAACAAACGATTGGACAAACCCATTGAGCAAATGAATGAACAAGCAAACAAACAAAACACCAGGTTGAGCGAATGACTGAACAAATAACTCAAGCAAATTATGGAACGAACAAACAAACAAACAAAATACCAAGTGAGTAAATGAATGAGCAAACAAACGATTGGACAAACCCATTGAGCAAATGAATGAACAAGCAAACAAACAAAACACCAGGTTGAGTGAACGACTGAACAAATAACTCAAGCAAATTATGGAACGAACAAACAAAATACCAAGTGAGTAAATGAATGAGCAAACAAACGATTGGACAAACCCATTGAGCAAATGAATGAACAAGCAAACAAACAAAACACCAGGTTGAGTGAACGACTGAACAAATAACTCAAGCAAATTATGGAACGAACAAACAAAATACCAAGTGAGTAAATGAATGAGCAAACAAACGATTGGACAAACCCATTGAGCAAATGAATGAACAAGCAAACAAACAAAACACCAGGTTGAGTGAACGACTGAACAAATAACTCAAGCAAATTATGGAACAAGCAAACAAACAAAATACCAAGTGAGTAAATGAATGAGCAAACAACTGGACAAACCCATCAACCAAATGAATGAAGTCTTTATGCTTTATATTTTAGAGATTTTTTAACATTTTTATTTGACAGGCAGTACAAAGAGTCTGGAAGATGTGGGATCGGGGCATGTTGCAGTCCAGGTTGGAACCATAATTTCCAAGTCGAGCACCGTGGCACATTTTGTCTGGATTACGCTTGTCAAATTTGATTAAACTATAAATGAATGGGTAAATCTCAAGGTCACAAATTATAATAATAATGAAAAAATATTTCTGGTACTAGTCAGATTTTTTTGAACTATGACATTTTTCCTCTAAATCTTCATTACCATGTGTCTGGACATTTTACACTTTTTTGCAACTTCCATTATGAATGAACAAGCAAACAAACAAAATACCAAGTGAGTAAATGAATGAGCAAACAAACGATTGGACAAACCCATCAACCAAATGAATGAACAAGCAAACAAACAAAACACCAGGTTGAGCGAACGACTGAACAAATAACTCAAGCAAATTATGGAACAAGCAAACAAACAAAATACCAAGTGAGTAAATGAACGAGCAAACAACTGGACAAACCCATCAACCAAATGAATGAACGAGCAAACAAACCACCAAGCGAAAGAATAATAACAAACAAATACTGAGATATTTTCTAGTGCTACTCTGTCACGATCAAAGATCATTTTAGATTTAAATTGTACGTATGTACTTGGTATAATGTCGTGAATCCACTAGGTAAGACATGATGCAATACAATACAATCCCTTACATACATGGAAAAACAAACAATGAAATTCAAACCCATATAATGATTGAGTACTGTATGTTTCAAAGCATATGTCATTTAACATTTAGCATGAAGCCAGACCAACACATGGAGCAGTTTTGCCCATCTGACCCGTCTATAGCCAGGACCAGGGCGAGGGGGGTGGGGGGTGTAAGCCCCTCCGGCTCTCCCCTCACTCACAGATTCTCCGGTCGGACAGCACAGATTGCTGCCTCTGCCTGAGGGGTCCTCCACCCTCGAGCACATTTACCCCACTTACACTCGCCTTTCATTCACCACTAAACCAGATGGCAACGCGCCTCAGTCCAGCCATTACAAACACTGCGAAATGGAAATATTTCCAATATAAACATGGTGGAATGCATGGGCATATATTGAGGAAAAGGGATAATAAACAACTGATTTTATGCTGCAATTCAAGTCCGTCATCTCTATTTTTATATATTTACCAATACTACAAGTATTTTGTGAAGAAAAACATCAAAATATTCAAAATATAAGCAATTAACCCTCATGTTCTGTTGATGTAGACCATGTTTTTTAAGGTGAAAATCAAAAAATAAATTATATATATTATTTAATACAATTATATTGTGTGTTTATATATATATATATATATATATATATATATATACTCAAACTCTTAATATGTTCCTCTGACCTATTTAAAACCCAATATCATCTTTTTAATAATAGTATATTATAAGGTATTATTAAAGCATACACTTTTCAGAAAAGAAAAAAAACTCTCAAAATATTTCAAGTGATGTGAAATACACCTGGAGTCTCTGAGACCCCAAACAGTGAGGTAAAATTTATCACGCAGAATGTTTGATGGATGTTATCGAGTTACAATTTTGTCAGTTCTCGTTAGATTAAGAAAAGTCATGAAGCATTAACCTGATATTCCATGTTAATGTTTTTTGAGATATTAAAAGGGCCTTGGGGTCTCTCAGACCCCAAACACGAAGGGTTAAAAGGCATTTCTGCTTGAAACGCTGATACCATTCTTTGGTTGTGCGCCCGGTGGCCTATTTCCTCAGTGGCCGTGAGAGATAGCTGTGATCTCGACCCTGCTGGCTCTTCATCCCCACCCTGTAAGACTACTCATTCCACTGCAGGCTACGCCACGGAGAACAATAGCACCGACCATCTCAGACACAACGCTCTTTTACAATTACCACAAGAAAAGGAGTTGTTTTCTTACCCACACCCCTCCCTCACCCTCTCTTCTTTCTCTCCCTCTTTATTCCCTATGTTCCTTTCTTTAGCCCATACTGGTGCTGACAACATGGATACAGAGACTTTAGGCCTTCAGGCTCTTGCTAATTCAAAGAAAAACAAGCTCCGCTTCTTTCTCAGGTCTGCAGTGAAGGCTGGGTATGTTTTAACAGGGTTCCTTCTGTGACTCACTTTTGGGAAAGAGAATGTAAAAGCAACGGCCCACAGTAGAGTGAATTTAGTCTTTAGGCCATATCCATATGGACAAATGAAGCTGGATGCACTACACGGTTTTCAATAGCAAACTCTGCTAGAAGAACGAAAATGTTGCCAATTAATCCAATAAGTCGAGTCGTATGAATACGCAAATGTAAGAGGAAACCAAACGTATCCCATCACCTCTCGCAGGAGGTTCTGCTCTATCTGACTACATGCATCATTCGCCAGCTTCGTCTGAAAAAGATGACCACTGTTAAAAAGACTTTATAGGGTTTGAAGGTTTCTAGGCCTTACAGACGGACCAAACAGCGATTAGTTCATGTAGTCATTAAGTTTTCCTGCTCTCACAGGTCAGGGCATGGTGAGTTTTGATGGGAGAAGAGTGGAAAGTTAAGCATAATGGGGTGTAACGATGTGCCTCTCTGTGCAGTTACATATTTTATGTTCTGTTATCAAACAGTCTCACACAATGGAGGAGAGTTAGCCACAGAGCCTGAGGCGGAAATGACTAGTCTCACCCTAATTAATCCCATTGACACAAATACCTTTACCCATCTGATTTTTGACTGAGGCAGGAATAATACTTCACCGACTTATCTGCCGTCATTAAAGAAAAGACTCACAGCTATGTGGGTTTGAAGTCAGAAATTGTATTTCACACTATTTCGAGTCCGAATTTCAACATTACCTTAGACTTTAAAGGCCCTGATATATTCTCCTATAGTTTAGGAGTAAAACGAAGTTTGAAATCCGCGAGCAGCGATATTGGTTATCGAACATGTGATACTAGTGTGCCAGAATTATCAAATTCCAAAAATAAATGCTACAAATAAGAATATATCATCTCTATATTTCGTAATTGTTTTATAAAATTAATGCTATTGGTCATCCTTTATGTCTGTATGTGGGTTTTACAAATGTTTAACCAATAAAAAGCATTTAAAAGAAGTTGTAACTCCATTGGCTCCTCAAACTGTCAGTCAAACCTCACAACTACGCCCCGCCTCCATTTAGAATGAATAAGTAATACGATGCACTTGCCTCAGATGCGGCTGTTATATATCTGCCATTCGCTGGTCAAAAACCTCTATTTGAACTTGATTTTCATAAAATGTTAATATTATAATGACATTTGCAAGCGTCTGACCATATAAAGCCATAATACCAACTTCGACGACAGTGTTTAATTAAATACAAGGTTTCCGCCCAACAGCGACTATATGTAAACAACAAACATCATACCTTATTGTGTTCCTACCTGACTTAAGCTTAAGTTTAACATTAAATGTGAGTACCACTTTTAATATTTTTGTTTTCTTAATTTTCATTAAACATTAAAAACAGTGTAAGTGTCTTGTTTCATCAGAAGACAACTTCATTTTCTACTATAAAGCAGCTCTCCGATGCGTTCATGTTTTCACTCGCGGCTGTCTGACCTCCATTAATTGAACAGGAGAAATAAAGCGGAAAAGATTTCCACACCTACTTATTGTGTAATCGCCACAGACCAGTGGTAGTACAAAGGTGTTTTCCAGCCGAAGCAAACTTTTCCGAAGTTCATTTTGGCCTGATTTTGTTTTTGATTTCTTCGATTTTGCTTGAAGTAGGCTATATTGGGGCCTTAAGGCTTTATTTTTATTTATTGCTATAAATGTACTTAGTATTTTATTTTAATTTTAGCCAGTATGGAAAGATTTGTATGAATATGCAAAGGAATTGCCAAGATAACGTATTTCCCAGCAAAAATTTTAAGGTATTTCTGAGGAACAATGTCATAACACAAAATTCCCATTATGTCAAGATGATCTGAGGCAATTTTGGTGAAGATTGGAGAAACTTTATAGGATGATTACAGGTTTTCGTAGAGATGCCATAGGAGAACCATTTTTGGTTTCCTAAAGATCCTTTCAGTGAACAGTAGAAAAAAGAACCATTTTCTCTTGTGTAAAGAACTATAAAGCCTTTTGTGCAATGGAAAGGTTCGTGGATGTTAAAGGCTCTTCATGGAACCATCGATTCTATTAAAGAAGCTTTATTTTTAAGAGTGAATGCAATTCAAGATGGTGGTAATGTGTATGATGAATCTTGGAAAATGATAATCAAAGTATTCAACATGCATTCAGGAATATTAAGGTTGTATTATTCCAAACACATGGTGTGGCCTAATAAAAAATCTGTATTGAAACCATCATTTTTCTATGGTTCTGTCTGGGACTTTTCTGCTCAAGGCTATTGACGTGATGCTAAAAGAGGAACTAAATGAATGTTTTGACCTGCTGAAGGGACGTTCGGTGTGTGCTCGTTACCTTGAAGTCATCAGGAAGAAGCAGTTTGCTGGTTCTCAGGTAGCTCAGGATGAAGCGGAATATCTCTCCGTCTCTGTCGATAAAATAATGCTGCTTCAGACTGTCCAAAACAATCGGTTCTGTGCCGTTGAACAGGCGACTGATTCTGGGGGGAGAAAATGTAAATCAATGATACTTCAACTTCAAGGAGAAAAAGTTTTTATGCAAGTACTACACTACATAAAGAATGATTTAGCTCATATCATGTTATATATTTTTTTTTTAAAAACCTCCTTTCTCTTCACATTTGAAATAAGTTTAAGGGCGAACATATAAGTTGATTATTTTAACCTGATTAAATTGCCGGAATGGGGTCAAGCATTTGGAATTACGTTGTACGCTATTTCTGTTCTTTGGATAAATCGACTTTATCTTTGCAAAATGTTCTTATTTCATTCTCTCATCCTATTTCATTCTTCCGTTCTTTCTTTCTCTCTCTCTCTCATTCTGGAAACCGATGCAAAACACTTAATAAGAAAACCAATTCCCCCTTTTGTGCCTCGGGTGGTCCTTTTCTCATATGGTCTTGCCGTTCCCCCAGTTAGAATTTCACCATATAGCTTTAGGCAATCTTAGTTTTTCATCTCAGCCTCTTTTTTTTTTTTTTCTCCAAAAAGCAATTAAAATGCTGCCTGCTTTTCACCCTCCCCCAATTTTCCTCTCCTCCCTCCTTCTCGTTGCTCTCTCGCTCCATATCCATTAATAAATCAGAGCGAGCCACGCTCTCTGTTAACCTGAACAGATGTGGCAAAGCTCTCACACTCACTTCCCATCTTGCACACACATACATCTCTAACAGGTGGCGTCCCTTTACCTCCCTTTATCTGCAAACATCCGTAGATTACAATTGGGATGGATGCAGCAGGTAGGAATTGCACGACTCTACAAGTGGCAGTGGTAAATCATGTCTTTTGAGCAAAAAATTTGACACAAATTAGCTTTAAATCATTTAAAAGTACAGCAACTAAATATATATTTGATTCATCGCTCTATTTATACATAAATACATTGCTAAATGAAGTAATTTTGCACTTATATAGAGGCAAAAACCACAGAATTACAACATAAATGCTCATAAACATGACATAGTTTTACGTCAACGCCTCACCCGTCCCAATAACCCCCCCCCCCCCCCCAAAAAAAACTCAAAATGTCAAATTTGTCTTACCTGGAGTCTGGGTATTTGGTGAGGGTGGCCAGACTGCTGGTGTACATGTGCCCGCCTACGTCAATGTGGACTGGAGCATTTGCTTTAGTCAGCTGAGCCGGCAGTGGGATTCCCTGAGCGGCCAGAGGAGACACTGGGGACCGGGTCAAAGACAGCCGAGACATGCTCCTTCCCTCCTGTACAAACAGCACAGTATCAAATAAACAGCTCCTGGTTCCCCTCTCCCCTTCAATCTCCGCAGATCTAAGGTGTGATTCTGGCCTGCAAGTATGCAGGAGATCACTTTTACATCTTCCCTTAAATTGCGTTTTTACCTTAAGAATTAGCACCACAAGTCTAATTAAGAAAATTTGCCTGCCGTTTTTTTTCCCTCCTTTTTTCATAGAACCGGAGGGGAGAAATGGAGTGATGCTTATTAGCGAGCACGAAATGGAGAGAGGGAGAGAAGGAGAGAGAGAGAGAGAGAGGGATGGATCCTAGTACTGTAGGTGTCTACCTCCGGGGAAAGAGAGTGTAAACTCCTAATTAAAGATATTGGGCGAATGTGTGAGATGCAAAACACCTCATCACCAACAGCTTTTCACTTCTTTAAAAGTTTCTCAAAGCAAAAGAATCAACATTTTGAATTGAAACCAAAAATGAGGCTAAATAAGACTCAAACTTTCACAAGGTCAAAAAAAAAAAAAAAAAGAAAATCAAAATGATGCTGCGTCATAATAAAGATTCAGTTAGGTTCTAAATGACACTACATAATCTCACTGTCCACTCCTTAAAGATCACAGCTCTTTACATTAAAACCATAGGGACCGTGATGCATGACTGCTACCGTGACATGAATCGACCTTTGTTTGGTGAAACAAACAATTCCGCCTAAACAGATGGTTAAAGTCCCATTTCCGGAGGCAAAATGCCTGGAGCATTGTGTGCATATGGATTTACGTCAAGCACTTATATACTCATATATAGGACAATGTTACCTATGTCTAGCCATTAGATTTAACTATGAAATGGGTCCATGTTTTAGCTATAGTTAAATTTCAAATCGTTTATAATATTTTTTTAGACAAACAACTTAATATGAGGAGTTTGTTCCAACAAGTTTAAATAAAATGAAAAGACATTTTATATATATATATATATATATATATATATATATATATATATATATATGTGTGTGGATTTCTGACCTATGTAGCACTGTCAGGAGAACTGCCCCACTTTTCACAATATTCAAAAAACAGCCACTGAATCTAGTGAATCTACAGAGCCACGGCTAAAGACATTATAGGGCTATATTACATTCTTCTGAACTGAATTTGATGAGATTAAAATACAGTGTACATAATGACAAGATAACATATATTTCAGTTGTTTCAGTTCCAAAACATACAACGGGACCAGTGTAGTCCCATAACAAACTAATGACTCTTATGAGCCGGTTCTTTTAATGAATCACTCAAAAAGACTCAGAACTTAGAATCAGTCTGACGAATTCTATAATGAATGAACAGTGAATCCATTTTGAATCAACATCTCACTCAGTTACTCAGTAACAAGTAATCGTTAAATTGTACCCAGTGTAAATATATAAACTTGTTGTGTGTGTGTGTGTATATATATATATATATATATATATATATATATATATATATATATATATATATATATATTCACACATTAGGTCGGAAGCAAACGATGATAAGAGATATCATCAAAGTCAGAAATGATAGTTAACTGCGCCAGGTCCCTGGAGTGCGTAAAATAGCCCTACAACTCTCTGTACCGCACTTCCTGTACGCAATGGGCATACAGTAGTGCTATGACCTCTCATTGTATACTCAAATCAGCCCTCCCTGATCTAAAACTGCAAAAGCACGACACACTGAAAACGAATGCAAAGAAGCACTGGAGAAACATTCGAGAAATTTGACAGAATCCACCGTACCGTTTCAAACATTTTAGGATGTCCGACGCAATCTGAGGAGGATTCTAGCAGATTGTCTCTGATGAAGGCTGCTTGTCCTTTAGAAAGAACTTTTCGTAATATTTTTCTCGGCACTCCAAGAGCTCTTCGTACAGAATCCGGCGACAATTCCGTTCTGAATATAACGCCGGCGCAAACGCAGCGCTATATAGGTCGCTGTGGCTTTAAAAACTCGCTTAAAACACAGACCTGCTATAGACACTTTCCACAAAAGCTACACAGGGGAGTCAGTCAAGGCTGCGTCCTTACCTTGGAAGACATAGCTGTAAATGTATCTTCAGCCCTCTTTAAAACATGAGATCGATCGTGGCGTGTCTTAGCCTCGCTTTTTTTCTTTCTTGCTCCTTTTTTGTTGAAGCGTGAGAGTGCGTTGAAGGCACAGCGTTCCAGCCCGAATAACAGAGGACAGCTGAACAAGAATTCTTGCTCAAGGCTCTCCAAACGCCCCGGGGCAGGATTAGGCTACAATTAGCTCAACCCTGCCTGAGCTGGGGCGAGTTATAAGAACAACATTTGATCTTGCTATTCACATTTGGAAGTATGCGTATATATGTGTTTTAATCGCATTTATCGTCGTTTGCCGCGTACTGAACAAATAAGATATGTGCATGCGCGAGGATAACGGTTAGGTTACCTGTGTGCATGTCTTTGGCTTCAGCGAGCAAAAGAGAATCTTTTATTTTAAGCGCTTTAGTCTGTACTGTATTATAATTTATGTATAATTTCCTCCTGTCTTTTTTTTTTTTTTTTTATGTTTCTATTCCAGCTATTCTTGCGGGGATATAAGAATTTATCATCTAAATTTAGTTTTTAAATGTTTCTCTCAGCGTTATAATAATGTTCTGCTGGCCATGAAAACTAAATGACGTATATCGATATGCATTGTGCCTCTGCAAAAGGCGCCCACACAACCGCCTCGAGCCAAACGCGCCATTTCAATTTTTTGCGCGCGGCTAGATAGAGATGTCTGGCTTGATGGCACACAGCTTTCAGGTGGAAGACAGGCTGAAAAGAAAAAGACTTTTACAAAAAGGATATTTGACAGTTTTAGCCCTTTGTAGTAGTGTTCTACTTCTAACGAAAATGTTGACATCTGGCGCCAACCAGTGACCAAACTGAAAGCTAATAAAAATGTTTTTACAACATTTCCACAATGTCTTTGTTGCAATTAGGTAACATAGCAAGACAACGCCAACTAAAATAGGCTAAACAAATATTAAATACTGAATTAATAAACTAAAACAAATCGTTTTAGAAACTGAAAAATGTCTAATGGTCGAAATGTCTTTAACTGTCGAGATGTCTTAAACCGTCAGTAGCCTATACGTCAGACGTCAATGTTTTCGACGAAAACAAAACATGCCAAACTTTAGGAAAGCTTTAACTTAATTTGTACATATATTGGGGGGAAATAATCTAAGTTCCTGACATAAAACACTTTTAAAACTGGGAATTCAAACATTTTTTTTTTTTTTTAATCTAATTTTGAAACAAATTAGCTGAAAGTCATTTAAAAATAGGTAATGTAGCAAGACAACACCAACTAAAATAGGCTAAAAAAATTATTAAATAATGAATTAATAAACTAAAACAAATCGTTTTAGAAAATGAAAAATGTCTAACGGTCGAAATGTCTTCAACTGTCGAGATGTCTTCAACCGTCATACGTCAATGTTTACGACGAAAACAAAACATGCCAAACTTTAGGAAAGCTTTAAATTAATTTGTTCATATATTGGGGGGAAATAATCTAATTCCATGACCTAAAAACACTTTTAAAACTGGGAATTCAAACAATGGAGGCAAACGAGAACAAATTGTGAATTAAGATTTCCATAAATAAATAATTAAAATAAATTAGGCCTATAGTTTATTTCAGTTCAGTAGTTTCGCAAAAGTTAAATGTGATAGAACCCTTAATTTGTCACAAATTTGAATTAAAAAATATATATATATTCCAATTACCTTCAAAAATCTTTTGGCACAGAGCTAATGTTATCACCTTCAACATAATAGCCCACATTCTCGAGTGAAAACACAGCAAAGTAAATCTGTTTGTATACAGGAATATGTTGCAAACTATTTGGACTTAACAGCCGAATTTTTTCTCGCCTTTGGCTGAAATTAGTTTCCCACATCAGACGAGCAGCAGGAAGACAAGATATTTTTGTTCAATTAAAGGAACAAGCCCGGAGTTAGTTCAATTACTTGACGCTGGAGGAAGATGTAAATTTAAAGATTTAAATAGCTTAGAATGTTGCCTCGAGCGCCTGCACTTCATTTCCTTAATTTACAGAGAGATGAGGGGAGTAATGGTTATCCCAATGATGTGCATCATGCCAACAAACTGTATATCTGAGTAACATTTACTATCCCTGGTCTTACAGTTGAGCTCGAGTCCAATAAAACAGCCTGAAGAAAGAAAAACAAACGCGCCCTGGTTATCAATATAGCAGCTAATGCTAAAACTTTCTCAATTCACATGAACTAATTTAGCCTCAATGATATGTGAGACTTTATTACATTAATATTAACATTGTTAATTTATAACCACTAATAGTATTTAAATTATAGTGTTAAAATTTAAATATTATTTAAATTATGTAGGCTAGTCGCTTATTTTTTATGTAGGCTATATGTATTTCTAATATGATAAATTATTACACATATGGGAACATGAGCCACTTTTTGCCAAGAGAGACCATTGTAATACCTGTGCAACATTCATAAATGCATAAATAAATCGACGTATTCTTTCTCAAGTCGTTTTCAGATGATGAACCACAGCGCCATCTGCTGGACATGACTTGCAACAACATCTCACCTTCTCACCTGAAAACAACTTTCAACATTTTTTGATGCTGTTGCATTTTGTCTACACTTCTTTTGGTAATTAGATTTTCCACAGTCTTTTTGTAATAACTTAATTTCTAAAAGTTACTTCAGAGCTTATTCTGTTGCCTCCAGGTCCTTCCATTCCAAAAACCCAATCATACGGAGAGACTAATTTTTCTCTTTTCAGCCCCCCCACCCTCTTTTTTAAATATGATTTTGGTGCTGAAGAAAGAAAAATGAAGATTTTCTTTGTTCTGTCTTCCACGTGACAAATGGTAGCTGATTTGATGTGCCCTTTGAGTCTGTAGATTGTGAGAGAACAGGATGTCAAAGCCTCAGGCTCTGTGAGATAAGGAGGGGGTAACGAGGGGGTGGAGCTAAAAAAGCCGCAGTTGCTCCAGGCGGCAGAGGACTTATTGGAGTGGGAGGACAAGATGTAAAGATCAACACCAGTTTTGACTGCTGCTTTTGTTTCCAATGCTGGGGTAAAGTAGCAAAAAATATATAGGCCTGTATAATAAAAATAATAATGTCTTATCAAACAGTTGCGAAACTGAAGCTCAGGATACAGCCAGGGTAAAATATTCAGCAAACACGGACTTAATAAATATGTGAACTATTGATTTGCTTTTAAATTATTTTATAACCTTACCTGTATATTATATTGAAGCTTCCGCTAAGAAAAAATAATCCATTACAACGTACAAAACAAGCAACTAGACCAACAATATAACATTATTATTAACAGTGAATGTCGGAGGTCATTGTCACTGTAGTTGATAACTGAGACGCAAGATGGCGACAGTTGAGTTTATATAAACGGAGTGATAGGTGTGAAAGTGAAAGTAGCATCGCGGATTGGCGCTCTGACACAGCGTTGCCATGAATGACGGCAAATATTAATAATGTAAATAATAATAATCAGACTGTCAGATGGCGCAATCGACCAATCAGAAGCAAATCGGCATTAAAGTAGTTTCACGTAACTCTATCGCAACTTTCATTGACCAAGGACCGCTGAGAGGTCGTTTGACAGACATGTAACACAACCAATCACAGTTCCGCGTCATGTTTAGGGGCGAGAAAATGTAAAGTCGATGTCCCGACAATAACAGCCCGGCGTGCATCTAATAAATTATTCATTCAAGAAAGTTGTGCAAGTTTACTGCAACAATGGAGCCGTGAACTTCACATACATTTGAAAATCCAGCATTTAGTTGATTCTGATACGTACACATTGTCACAGTTGTAAACACGATGGTGTTCTTCTTTCATGAGGGGGTTTGGCCTCATGGTATTTGTTTCTAGGAGGACCATTAAAGAACGTGACACACGCGTCTCCTGGACATCCTGTAGAGTTCAACCAACCAGATGACGACTTTGAACATCCTGAAGTGTTTCCAGTTGTGTGCCATATGGATCAGATGGGTGTGACGTCTGAGGCTGAGACTAGCATGAAAGTGAAGCTGCGATAGTTTTTTTCCCTATTGTGACATATATAACAGCTTCTGGATGGATTTGTGGAGGATATTTACACCATGTCGAAATTGACTGAATTGAAATCACATCCTTGTAGAACTCATAATTACAAGTTGTAAATTGGGAATTTTCTGAGAGCTCCGACTTGTACCACCTGACTGCAGATTCAAATTGGCATTGATAGTGTTGTTATAGAAACACATAATCCTGAGTCTGACAACAGCTCTGAGTAAAATGTCACGTGTTTTCATCTCGTAATTACGACATGGCGTGAATGCCGCAATTGACCCTTCACCAAGGGTTTGATTGACAGGCAATCTAACCAATCATAACGGCGAATCTGCCATTTTGTCTGGCAAAGCAGTCAGGGGAGTTAGTAGATTAACGTCGGTGGACTTGAACTTGAAAAATGGCTACTGACATCTTTCCGCGGTTGAAACAACATTCCTTCTCATGTTCATTCATGTTTATTTGATGCTATAAATGAACTAGTAGGAAGAGATGATTGGTTCAGGAGCCGCTTGAACTTGGACGCTACAGCGATCTGTCACGACACATTAAAGAGCCACAAAACAGTATTTATTGTTTAAATTTCTTTAAAATGACAAAATTTGAAATTTAAGACTTTGTTTCATATCAAAAGTAACCTGCTCTGTCTTGTCTGTCAACATGTTGCTCCGCGATGTATTTTTCACTGCATGAGAACATGGTGTGTGGTGTGAGAGCAGCATGGCTTGTCGGACATAGCAACAGTAACTAAAGGAGGCGGGTCTTTGCGAATGGTCAATTAGGCCCACTTTCCGCCGAGACACACGTCATGAAGAGGTGTAGACGGGGTGTAAAACGTTTTGAGCTTGCCCACTTTCGACCACTTCCACGAGGTAGTCAAAAACGCATTCAACCAGATTGAGTTCGTGGTGTAGATTTTAGCTGACCTTTAGCAACCGTTCATGTGGTTGAAAGTGTTTGAACAGCCGCCTACTCTCCACCTACTGACACAATAAACATTATCGGAAGCACGCAAAACAGCCGGGATTTAAACTTTGCCGGCTAAACCATAAGTTCGGGTTGAAGATGAAAAATGTACTAAGCACAATGTTCTCTAAACATTTATTTTTTCTAACATGCACTCAGAGCAGAAACGAAAGCTGATGATCTCTGTAAGTTTTCCAGACATCTCCAGTTGTGTTCATATGCAAACTGCATGCAGTTATTTCGCCTATTAGATCGAAAGATCTGAAAAAGCCCATACATTTACCTGCCCATAGACCTGAATCCTCAAAGACATCAGGACAGAAGTGATCAAAAGTGGACATACTGTAAGAGATGGATTAAAACACCAGGTGTAAACGGGTATGTGCCTCTCGTCCACTTGTGATCCGATCGACCAAAACGCATCTTAATACCAGGTGTAAACAGGGCCTAGGAGACTAGAAATGACTGGTATTTTATACATCATTATAACAATAAAAAAGGCAATAATGCAGAGATGTCATCTAACTAACATTAAAAGATGGTGTTAACATTTATTGATATACAGAAAATGTCATAATATGAGAATGTGAAAGTAAGGCAAAGGTGTAGCAGGTCATGCTCTAATACATGACATACTGTAGACAAACTGTTCTTATACATTCACAAAATTTCGATTTTATCATTACCAGATGTACCAGACCAAATCCAGCAACAATCTGCAAATGTCACGTAACATTGTTGAAAATGTTTCGGTGTGTTATATTGAGTAAAGTGATACTCAAAGAAAAGCTGGACTAGTGTTAAAACAACTTGCAACCTGCAACACTTTAATTAATAACATCATGACACTCTTAGTAGTCTATTCTATTATATTCTAGACAGTCTGAGAAAACATGACACACTGAGCCAAATCATACACAACGTGTTGGATAGTTCACCCAAAAATGAAAATTGTACTCACTCACGTTCATATGAGTAACCTTCGCATTTCATAACTCACCTTCAGCATTCATTCCAAACCAATATGGCTTACCCTTTTCTGTGGAAAAAAAAAGAAGATATTCTGTTTTTTTAATTTGTTGTTGTTGTTTTTGTCCAGATGTTGGTTTGGACCCCATTGGCTTTAATTTTACTTAAAATAAGTACATTCTTTACAATATTTTTGTTCACACAAGTTTGGAATGACATAAGACCAAATTATGACCAAATTTTCAGTTTTGGGTGAACTATCCTTCAAGAGATTTCTTACTGAATAGAATTAAATAGGTTTGGCAAATAACAAGATAAACGCAAGGACCAGCCTGCAGATATAAATATAGTGTGATTAATATTTAACATTAAAATTTGTTAACAAATGAACAACATTTTAAAGTAATAAAATAACCTCACTAAGACAAAATATGAACATCAGGCCAACACACAAGTTCATCAGATAACTGTAAAAGGCCTCAGTATAAATCTTTAAACGGTTTGGAGTAGTTGAACATCAAATAATCCATGTAGTAAAAGTCATATGCCCTTTGTCTCTCCGTCACATTTAGCTGTGCAAAATATCTCTTTGTGATTTCCGAAGATGTCCTTTCTGCATTAGGGTTCCTGTCTTTAAAACTAGGGAATGTTAAATTGCTAGGAGCACCAATTTTTCTCAAAAGGAAATTGGCTTCTTCCTCCAGAGTCTCAAATTTCCCAATGAAATCATAGTCCAGCAGACAGGGGCTGCAGAGATGTCCAACAGGCTCCCAGTGGATGTCCATGCCAACCGGCCGATGCACGTCTAACAAATACTGGATGAACTCCTTGAAGGTCACACCCTCTCCCGTTCGTAAGGCATACTGCGTCGCATTGCTGCGGTATCTTGAGATGATGGGCTTCCCAAACACTGGGTGGTAGTACGAGTTTGGACTCTCAAACTTGTCCCGAAAAGCAGACACTAGCCTTTCGAAAGGTTCCCTCAGGAACAGGACTTTGGTGTAGGTCTTCAGACGCCGGATGATGCCCTTTTGATTGAACGAGTCTAGACGCTTCAAGTGATTCCCATAATGCACCTCGTCATGTTGGATCTCTCCTGTGGAAGAAGCGAGACCTTGAAGCACCATGAGCACCCTCTTCCAGTTGGAGCAGCCTGCCTTAGGCACCTCACAGTAGAGGAGTTTGTGCTTGTCCTCCACAAAGATACGGGACACGTGCATACGGGTTATAGTCTGTTTAGCGGTTCCGCTTGTGTATTTGGCACATACCTCTCTCATAAGCCTCAGACGGGAGCTCTGCACCTGAGTCAGTCGCTCTGGACTGCTCCTGATCTGGCCAGGAGGGTCGGCGTTGAGCTGCTGGACAAGTGGGCTGCTCTTAAGGAGGAGTTTACGGTGGCTCTTTGTGACATGGGAAGCAGTGATGTCTCTAGGGTTGATTAGAGAAGAACGCTGGACCCATGGGAAGACTGGAAGTTGCACTGGCTGCACAGGTCTAGGAAAGTTGTCTTCTGTTGGATCAGACTGTCTGTCATTGTCAAGACAATAAGGACACTGTTCCTGAAAGTTAGAGAATGAGAGTAGTCAGCAACAATAGTTGTGTTTCCTCAACTTTCTGACATAGAACCCGAAAGCACTGCACTGTTTACTACGTGAAAAGCAATTGTCGAATAAAGTCATTATTTTTGTTTGTTTTTTGTGCACAAAAAGTATTTTCATCACTTCATAACATTAAGGTTGAACCACTGTAGTCACAAGGACTATTTTAACGATGTCTTTACTACCTTTCTGGGCCTTGAAAGTGGTAATAATGTTGCTGCCTATGTGTGGTTCAGAAAACTCTAGGATTTCACCAAAAATATCTTAATTTGTGTTCTGAAGATGAACGAAGGTCTTACAGGTGTGGAATGACATGAGGGTGAGTAATTAATGACAGAATTTTCATTTTTGGGTGAACTAACCCTTTCTGTACACTTTTAAAATTACACTTTGCAATAATGTCAGATCAAAAGATTTCATTTTAAAAGACATTAAAATCATGTTTTAATAATATTTTTTTTGTATTTCAAAGAAGTACACTCATTTTGATGTGTTGACTAAAATACTAAAGCACATGTAAAGTAGTTGATTATATTTTTAAATGTAGTGTGTTATTCAATTTTACATTTAAAGTTAATATATTTTAGTTTATATATTTTAAACTTCCTCATTACAAATATGTAAATACATTATACAAAAGTTTTAATAGAAATAACATTAAAGTACATTTTAGTTTACCATAAATGCTTGTCAGTACATGAAATTCCATATAGAGAGATATGCTTAAAGGGTTAATTTACCCAAAAATGAAAATTCTGTCATTAATTACTCCCCCCTCATGTCGTTTCACACCTTTAAGACCTTCATTCATCTTCAGAACACAAATTAAGATATTTTTGATAAAATTCGATGGCTCAGTGAGGCCTCCATTGACAGCAAGATAATTAACACTTCAATGCCTAGAAAGCTACTAAAGACATATTTAAAACAGTTCATGTGACTACAGTGGTTCAACTTTAATAAAGCTTCGAAGCTTTACGAATCTTTTGCTTTGAATCAGTGGTTCAGAGAGTGTATCAAACTGCCAAAGTCAGATGCACCACTGAAATTTCAAAACGTTTCGAAACACTTATGACGTAAAAAAGCCTTGTTTACTGAAATCACGTGACTTTGGCAGTTTGATACATGCTCTGAACCACTGATTCGAAACAAAAGATTCGTAAAGCTTCGAAGCTTCATGAAACAGTGTTTTGAAATCGCCCATCACTAGATATTGTTGAATAAAGTCATTATTTTGTTTTTTTTGGCGCACAAAAGTATTCTCGTCGCTTCATAACATTAAGGTTGAACCACTGCAGTCACTTTAAGGGCATTTGAAAGTGTTAATTATCTTGCTGGTAATGGAGGCCTCACTGAGCCATCGGATTTTATCAAAAATATCTTAATTTGTGTTCCGAAGATGAACGAAGGTCTTAAAGGTGTGGAACGGCATGAGGGTGAGTAATTAATGACAGAATTTTCATTTTTGGGTGAACTAACCCTTTAAGTTCTACCTAAGGGGGTCAAAAAGGAACTCTTAAGGTCAGCTAAACTTTCATTTAATTGCAATTAAGATACAAAAACTTTACATTAGTTTGCACATAAGTATATTCTTTTAAAGTATATAAAAAAAAATGTTTTCACAAGGGCATTTATGTTACAGGGGTTTATTTTTATCACAACCCTTTTTTCTTTTGTTCTATGAAGTTCCTATTAAAACTGATTTTAAAAAGATTTTTGTTTCCCATTTTTGTTTTAATCTTACACTATAAAAAGCCATTATAAAAATATGAGTATTATGTGGTTAAAACTATGATAAACTAAATAATCTAAATAAAGCATTTAATATTTATTGTGTAAAAATAATTTATATCACTTTTCTTTGTCACAGTTGTTTTCAAAAAGTGTGAAAATATTATTTAATTGACTATTTAGGAGACATAAATACAAGCTATGAAATTACTCTAAGTAAGGAAAAGGAGTATTGCCATTTTATTCCAAACATGTTAAAAAATGTCATTTTCACACAATGTTTTGTCAAACACAAAACATTTAATTTGAGATGTGGCGAAAATGACACTAGCTTTTAGTCAGAATTCTCTGCTGGATATTGCTAGCAGACAAATTAAATAAGCAAATTAAATTGAACAAACTAGTGAGAGTGTGAAAGTATATTTTAAGGAGTACAGTATCTAAAAGTCCACATGGCTACAGGCCATCAAATGAAAATACATCAACACAGGAACGATTTTTAATGGGCTCTAAAAGCATTTACAAGAGAAGCTTGTGCTTTTAAAGTCTTGTCTCTGCAATGGCAACCACCAAGTGGTGCTAGCGCACAATAATTTCAGCAGCTGTAGCACAGGACTGAAGCAGGCGCTTGTGATTGTTCAGACGAATAAGCTTACCTTTCTTATGGCCTGCACTTGGGAGAATATGACCTTTGCACCTGAGGGAAACAAAAGAGAGGGAATGTTAGGATGACATTTCGGGCTTATCCATTTTTACAGCCCATGTACCATGAAAGTGAACTTTTGGGTTCAGGAATTTTTATCGAGCTGCTTACATTCACTGAGATCCACCCGAATGTGCTGAAATAAAGAAGCATATGGCTCAGCAAAGTGGTGTCCTTGCTTTAGTTTTAGACGAAGTGAAGAGAAAGGGAGGGCGGACGGAGGGAGGTTGACTCCTGTGGTCGACTGCTAATGTTTATGTGCCATTGCTTGCAGCAGCTCCAGATGGTCTCCCAGCAGCCTGACAAACATCATCTTGACATCAAAGGTTATTGTGTATGAACAGAGGTGTGTGTCAAAAGATATTCGTTAGTATTCACCATGGGAAAAGTCTGCAGTCCGAAGTCCAGATTAGAAGATGGCCTGAGTCATACTGAATCAGACTTTGCAGCTCTGGCAGAGATGTCTCAATGCTTTGACACTGACCTATGGAAGGGCAGAGACTAGCATCGATTAGATGCCAAAGCCATGACACTTCTCGTTGATAGATTCATTGCAGGTGGCGGCCTGACTCGGTTTTGAGAGCAGGTTATTTACAGGCCAGGAAAAGGGGCTGGGCAGAAGACTGTCCTTTCCAGGGATGCTGTAATCTGTTTATACATTAAATCATAACTGACTTTATTTGCTTTCTTAATGCACGTCTTACTGTGAACGTTTCAGTGGTGCGTGTTATTCAAAAGCAAAACTGTCCTCGTAATCTTTTAATCAAAATGTTAGTTTACACACAGTTCACAAGAAAAAAAGGCATTGAGATATGGCGCTTTGACCAAAGATGTCCGTCTAGCACATTTACATAGAAAAAAGGTTAAAAAGACTGCATTGGAACACAAAAATGCACCTTTACTCTTCCTCTGAAACTTTGCACACTTCAGGTTTGTACACTGCAATTGAAATTAGTTCACAAATTAGTCACATGACCAAAGAAATAAACTTGTCGATAACTCTGTGTTTCCTGCAAAACACTGATGTCCAGTTTGCGACCAAATGACTCTTATGAGTCAGTCAAAAAGATTCACTCATGAGTTATTGGTTTGAATCCGACTCACTAAGATGAATCATTCAGAACCGTTATTTAGTTCACAACTGCCTGATTGAACAGCGAGTGATTTTTCAGTAAACCCAGAACTGTTGGTCACATTAGTCGGTTTACTGACTATGACATTGACAAAACAATTAAAAATCGATTAGTTCCTGATGGATCAAATCAAGTCCTGACCTAAATTTTGCCTGTTTAATATTCTTACTCAAAAATCCATATTACAGAGGTAAAATGGGTTGTGAAAGGCAATTCAGCTAATCTTGTATGATGTATCTTGTATAATGCTATCTACAAGATAGCAATCTTGTATAATGTGTAACAATGCTAATAAAACCTGTTTAGTGTATATAATGATTACAAATAAATACATAGAGTCATATTCACAGAGTTCTGGAAAACAATACGGTTCATGTAAACCTACATGTAATCAGATTTGGAGGTTTCCTGTAATGAGGACACTGTATAGGTTGTAATTTCCCATAGATGAGTGAGGGTATGAATTTCAAAGAGAATCTGCAAAATATTCATGGTGTTTCTTCTCTTTTATTCATAAATTCATAAAATCCTGCTGGTGAGCCTGTTTTATCCTGCACAATTTGTGTCATAATGCATTATTTCACTTAATACTGTATACTATTAACAAACTCTGCATAATCTGTCACAAAATTATGCCATTTAGATATGAAGGGCCCATCCATGCTGTTTTTTTTTTTTTTCTTCATGTCACTGCAGATAAACAAAATATAATCGAAGTTTAAAAATACATTGAATCAACCATGTAAAAACCCAATTATTTGGCTAAAAATCAGTCATGAATTATTAAATGAAGCATATTTCCCAAAATTATGTGGGTCGGGATAAGTTATACTAATAGTAAGTGATAGTGAGCTATTACCATTACACATACTATTAATATTAAAAACACTATTACATGTGTTATTATATTACTATTATATGTTGAATAATGTTTCACTATATTCAAATATTCTGAAAATTAAACCAGTTCCTGTTAGTTTATTAAAGTTTATTTACTAGTTTTTACTAGTAAAACAAGTTTTTACTAGTTTATTAAAATGGAAATAATGAGACATTGGAATGGGATTGTGCATTAATGTTTTTTTTTTCTCATTTAACTTCATATATTTATTTAACCTGTTAACTGTCACCCCCACTTTTTGTTTTAGACAAGAAAATGCACTATCCAAACTTAAATGGTTGTAATTCAAGAATACTTTGGCTGGTCTTGTTTTAAAGATGAAATTTGGCAGATTATTGTAGACGTGAAATAACTTATGTAAGTGAAGCAACAAAAAAGTTATAGAAGTTTATATTTATGAAAATGTAAAAATATAATATTTTATATTTTATATAAAATATATATTTTACAAAACAAGTTTTACTCTAAAACTGCAAGGAAATCAAAACCAAAAATCTGAACAAGTTGTGTTCCAAATTTCAGGTTGATATCTCAAAAAATGAGCTTTCAGTAAGATTTTGTTTGGGCGCAGTACCACACTTTTTCACTAGATGACAACCAAGCTCCATTGGTGACCATATAAAGGCGCCTCTATTTCCATATATGGTTTGAGTGATCTGAACCATATATTTCCATCATTTTCATACAATTTATGAAGTAGACATCCTATATAGAAGTAGTATGGGAAGTTTGGCAGAATTTTATATGAATTCAGCCTCTAATAAACATAAAAACAACATGTATGTGGGTTATAGATCGCTGCCACAATCATAAATGTGTTTTGTTTTTTTTTACTATTAAAAACATTTTCAGACCTTTTTTTCTCAAAAAATTGAATGAATGTTTTTGAACTCTTGGCATGAAAACAAACATGTTTCAACCAATCTTTAATGATTTTTCATGTTCATCGCTATTTCAAAATAAAGGTCTGAATATGCCTTATGAGAATGAAAATTTGCTTGTTGCAAATTGAAAAATTACTGCTCCTCTGTAATTTATTTTGAAAAATATGAAATCTAGAGATTCTAAGCTTTCAAATGATATATAGTTTGTCAAGATTAGTTTAGGTTTAGTATAGAATATTACTGTTTTAAATATGTAATGGCTGTTAACAGTTAACAGGTTAAAATGTAAATTATTTAAATAATCCCCAATGAGTCTTATTTCTATGGCATTATTTTATAGATGATATAGATGTATTGAATTTCTGTTGATCCTATTTAACGTGAGTAAATAGCTTTCCATATATGCCAAATTGTGCCTTTATTTAGTGCATTAGAACACAAAAATGCATTTCTGCGAGAACCGGCCTTTACTCTTCCTATGAAATTTTTCGTTCATGACACTTCAGGCCCCTACACTTCAAAGAAATTGATCACAAATTAGTCACATGACCAAAAATGACCAAAACAACAATGTCCGATTTGCGACCAAATAACTCTTACGAACTAATGCGTCAGTCAAATTTATTTAGTGCTAATCCTCACTATTGCTCAATTATTGAACTTGCTACAATTATTGTAAAGTTATAAAAATGAATACCAAGCAGCACAAAATGGAATAAAAGATAGTATGCGCTCGCACGGATGCACAGCCTTGTGCGTTGACCCGACTGCATGCAATTCTCTCACGCTCTATGGGTCTGCAAGATCTCTCACTTGAGTGGGATGAAGTGAGACAGGGAGGAAAGGAGAAGGCAGGAGAGATTGTGTGAAAGATAACAGACGATCCCTGTAAACAGCTAATGTCTTTGCCGCTGCGCGTCTCCCTCCTGCTGGCACCGGCAGATCACTCAGTACTATTAGATCACAGTCTCGTCAGAGACGGCCAACCTAAACGACATGAGGTGAAGCAGGAGAGCGACGCTGCTGCACGGTGGGAGCTGGCAGTAATGGAGCACTGCAGACAGCCTCGCTCCCGATGACTTCACAGCTTATGAATAACTCAAATCCCGGGAAGAGAGCAGGAACACGGAACGAGGGACTCTCATTGGTCCCACCACCGTCTGATCTTCTAGAATGCTCTAGTACCCGCTAGTCCTAACCAAAGTTAAGTTTTTATAAAAGAAACTGAAAAAACATTGTAACACACTACTTGTAATGAAACAAATGACGTTTTGGAAGTAATTGTCACGGTGGAGTTGGTGTCACTTTGTAAAGAAACATGTAATATGCATGCGCATGATGTCACCGTTTTCACAAATTTGCGTTTTTGTAGTTTACACGGAGATGATAACGGTATCGTTTTCAAATGTTTGTGTTTTCAGACCCCCAAAACACCGTTGTCGTGTAAATGAATGACCAAAACACATGGGCTGTGTCCAAAAACTGGAAAATGCTGCCTTCTGAGGACACATTTCAAGGTAGTAAGGCAACAAGGCACGTCCGAATCCAATGTTAGCTTCACTTCCTGTCTCATGAGATACCTTCATCTGATCGATTTTTGAAGGAAGCATAGATATATCCTTAGCTGCCTTTGATATCCCACAATCCTGTGCTTTCCATTCTGTGACAGTTGAGCTAGAAAAATAAAGATGGCGTCCGAAAGTTGCGTTTGCTGCTCAGTTTGTGTATAAATGTATGATTTTGACCAACATATTTCAATTTTGATATTATTTCTATCGAGAAATTACTACTGTAGTAATTAAATATTTGTTTAGTTCTCACCAAAGCTCGCACTATATTGCTGTAGATCATTAAACTGTTAGGCTGCCTCAGAAGTCTGTCCAAAATCAATTTCCTGAGGTACCTTCATGCACAAACGCTGCCGTACAAGTCATTCTCTTATAAGATAGCGAGGCAGCAAGACAGCTACCTAGGTTTTCAGACGCAGCCATCGTGTCATGTAAACGGCCTCTAAGGGCAATGAATACACAAGATAATGAGGAAATAAACAAGACACAGGTGATAACGATGAGAAAACATGGAAACAAACTAGCAATGGGAACAAAGGAAAACAAGGAAAACAAGAACAAACTAAGAGTCCAAGAAAACTGAACAAACAAAAACTTACTGGTATTCTTTCTAGAATAATTAGTAATGTTTGTCTATTTGGCCTAATTTTGCACTTTATTGTCACTTAAAATGATGTTTACGGTGAATAAAATTGTTTGCGTGTTGCTATTTTGAGGCAACTGAAAACAACTGCGCCACTGACCAACAAAAACCTGGTCTAAAGTCAATGGCGTGGTAATTATTCAATTTTTTGTTATTTAAAGGGCGTTACACACAATTTTTAAACATTTTTAAATATTAAAAAAAAAAGGATTACAATGTAAAATATTATTATTGTTTGCATAAAGATAAAAATGCCTACATGTCATAATGGATAGTCATTGCATATATCAGAATTACCTATTTGCAGTAATGATGAATGAAATTGGCTAATTAATTGACCAATCATGGCAATACACATGTATTTAAACTGACTCGTCAGGTTGAGGGTGTCTATATTCAGCCATGTAAACAGCAATCCGCCATGGAGCAAGCGCACCTGGAATTTAAAAGGAATGGGAGATGACACTTTGATTTATTGTTACGCCCAAAACATACCCATGACTCATTAAGAGAATAGGTACAACCCTTTTGGACCACACCTGCCGCGCCAATCATTTTTTCCGTCAGTAAACTACAAAAAGTGCAACTGCGGCATGCGCTTCATGAGCTTAGATCGATAAAACAGGGCCCAATTAGTTACTTTTATAGGAGAAGTGCAGTAATATGACAAAATTTCCAACACTAACAGCAGATAACCATCATATGAAATAATATACCCTCTTGTTGGGTTTTTTATGCCACATGCTATTGATATGGATTAAGATACTCCCTCACTGATGCTTGAGTGCAGCTGTATACATATAAAGTTATACAACAGACATCTGAAGAGGCAGAGAAGAGCAAAAGCAAGCAGAGTGCCTGTCACATCTAATGCAGGAGCTCTTTGTTTACCACGGTACAGCTTTCCACAAAATCAAATCAATATGTCATAAACATGGCGACAGTCTCCGGCATGATGAGATGTTACTGATTTGACAGAAACAGAGAAGCAAGGTTTATACTCGAATAGCAGCAGAAGGGGTCAAAGTTTGGCTGGTTAGTAAGGTCCAGTTAGCCCCTGTAACTAAAAAGTCCACAAAATAAAAACACAACAAAACGTCACTATATTTATGTCACTATATTTACGGATATTTTATAACATACTTTCTATATACAAATACATTGGACTATTGTTTAAAATTTGGAGGGTAACAAAGCATCCTGTGTCAAACCACTGAGACCAGAAATGAGGCTAAATTTGGTGGTAAAATATGCAGCTGTCAGTATCTCCATTGGCACACTGTGTGAGATGTGGTGACTGACTATAATAATGGTTTCCTGATATTAGTCCTCTTCATTAGGCTTAATGCACTGTGAAAAACTCACATCATTTTCACACAACTGATTTGTATGCCTGTCTAACCTTGTTAGAATCCAGCAACAACTAAATCAGGAAGACTTAGTCTATTGCTATAAATGATGATAAATATGCCAATTGGTGTATTAGAGATGAGTTTAATTCACCTTCAAATACAAACTCAACTTGAGGGCATGCCCAGTTTCAACTGCCTATATACTGTAAGCAAAGATGCAGCAAGGAAACAGCTTATATCAGGTATCGAAGCAAGATGTATTTATAAGAATGAAAAAAAGTTAAGATGTGTTTTCCAGACAGACAGTGGGCGTATAAGTGTGTATATGTGTGTTTCTTTCAAAAAAACTTTGAAAACTCTGAACTGAGTAGAAGAATTTCACCTTGCTTTGGAAGTATTTGTTGCCTGGCTGCAGGAATATGAATTTAAATAACATATAAAAATGTATCATCTTTAATGGAGTGTCTATTTACACTAAGTGTAAATAGCGTCCCCTCTTGGCAAACACTATTTACACTAGCTCCGCCCACCAACGTCTGGTTGGGCCACTCTTTAAAAAAGACGCACAGAATTAAATGTCTTCAGTAGCGCAACAGTAGCAAGTAAGGCTCGCAGATCTGGCTTTTAATGCAATCGACGCGGGTTCGAATCCGCCTTTTGCCGAGCTCGCATTTATTTCCAATAAAAATGAAATTGATGTTCTAAAAGTGGAAATAAACTTCGAATGAGTGTTTAATAATATTAAAAGTGTTTATTGGGTAGGGTTGGGGAAGGTGTAGGGAGGGTTTTTATTCACCCAATAAGGCAGCATCCATTTAATCATTTTAATAAATATATATCATGTACACTCTATGATATTACTGCATCCTGTTAATGTACAAAGATACAAAGAACTGATACTTTTACATGGTGTAAATAGAATCTATCTCTATTTTCACCTAGTGTAAATGCAGTGGTGGTCAGAATTATTGGCACCCTTGGTAAATATGATCAAAGATAACTGTAAAAATAAATCTGCATTGTTTATCCTTTTGATCTTTAATTAATAAAATTAGCAAAAATCTAACCTTTCATTGAAGGAAAAGAATTGAAAGTGGGGGGAAAGTTACATTATGAAATAAATGTTTATCTACAAAACACGTTGGCCACAATTATTGGCACCCTTTTATTCAATAATTTGAAATTTCAAATCTTCTTCTATAATGCCTGATGAGTTTGGAGAACACCGGACAAGAGATCAGAGACCATTCCTTCATACAGAATCTCTCCAGATCCTTCAGATTCCAGCTCCATGTTAGTGCTTCTTCTCTTCAGTTCACTCCACTCATTTTCTTTAGGGTTCAGGTCGGCCATGGCCATGACAGAAGCTTCATTTTGGGCTCGTTGACACATTTTTGTGTTGGTTTTGATGTTTGTTTTGGATCATTGTCCTAATGGAAGATCTAACCATGGCCCATTATTGGATTTCTAGCAGAAGTGGTCAGGATTTTATTTTTTATCTGTTGGTATTTGATAGAATCCATGATACCATGTATCTGAACAAGATGTCCAGGACCTCCAGCAGAAAAATAGGCTCACAGCATTAGAGATCCAGCAGTATATTTAACCGTGGGCATGGGGTACTTTTTATCCATGTGTGCACCAAACCCATCTGGTGGGTTTGCTGCCAAAAAGCTATTTTTTTAGTTTTATCTGACCATAGAAGCCGGTCCCGTTTGAAGTTACAGTCTTGACTGACAACTGAATATGCTGGAGATTGTTTCTGGATAAGAGCAGAGGATTTTTCTTGAAACCCTCCCGAACAACTTGTGGGAATGTAGGTGCTGTTTGATAAAGTTTTTTTTTAGGCTTTCTGAGACTCAAGACTCAACTAATCTCTGTAATTCTCCAGCTGTGATCCTTGGAGAGTCTTTGGCCACTCAAACTCTCCTCCTCACAGCGCATTAGGACGATTTAGACATGCGTCCTCTTCCAGGCAGATTTGTAACATCTTTAGTTGATTGGAACTTCTTAATTATTGCCCTGATAGTGGAAATGGGGATTTTCAATCTTTAGCTATTTTTTTTTACAGCCACTTTCCATTTTGTGAAGCTCAACAATCATTTGCTACACATCAGAACTATATTCTTTGGTTTTACTAATTGTGATGAATGATTAAGGGAATTTGGCCTCTGTTTCCTCATGTTTATTCTCCTGTGGAGCAGGAAGTCATGGCTGGACAATTTCATGTTCATGATCACCCTGGTGTGCTAAAAAAAATGTAAATATGAATGGGAATATACTTCAGAGATATTTTTATCATAAAATATTCTAGGGGTGCCAATAATTGTGGCCAACATGTTTTGGAGAAAAACATTAATTTCATAATCTGATTTTCCCCCCACTTTCAATTCTTTTCCTTCAATGAAATGTTAGATTTTTGCTAATTTTATGAATTAAAGATCAAAAGGATAAACAATGCAGATTTATTTTTACTGTCATTTTTTATCATATTTACCAAGGGTGCCAATAATTCTGACCACAACTGTAGCATATTGCTAAGAAAATGCTGCTATTTTCACTTAGTGTAAATATCATAAAAAACATTTACTGTCACCTTTGATCAAATGAATGCTTCCTTGCTGAATAAAAGTATTAATTTCTTCTAAATAAACAATCTTAGTGACCCCAAACCTTTGAATGGTAGTGTATTTATACATTTTTAGGAAAGTTATCATGGAAGATATTGAATACTTCCATGATGAAGTTCCATGAGTTTTTCTGTTAATCTAAAGTATTGTGGATTTCTGTCTGAAAGATCTTCAGGCGAATGAATGTTTGGAATGGATCTTAAAGTTGATCGTTTATGGAACTCTAAAGTGCATAAAGGATCACAACAATGTCTCTCTCTCTTTCTCTCTCTTTCTGAACAGACTGTGACATCCATACGGGCCGTCCACACATCAATATTTATACCTGGCAGTCACAGGAAGAGTAAACACCTCTGGCTGCCACCGTCAAGAAGGGGACGAATGAATGAACTGCGTGTGAGGGAGGGAAAATGAGCAAATCGCAGCAAGATGGAAGGATTTAGTGAGTGATGGGGTGATAGATTTCGTGATTGATTGGACAGAGGAACGGTTAGATGGCTATAAGGATGGATGACCTGATGGATATGGTTGTTAAGAATGTAGTTTGCAATTTGTGTCTGGCCATTTCCTTCTCAAATCCAGCCCATTTTCAGTCAAGTGTCCTTCTGCCGTCTGATGAACACGTCGGCGACTCTACATCCAATTATCGTCCCACGGTGACACACACACACACACACACACACACACACACACACACACACTCACACTCACACACACTCACGCATTTATTTACAAATAGCCTACTTTTTCAATATACGCAGTCTTTTCATCGATGCTGTTGTCCTTGACTAACCCAGACATTTTGGAAATGTGTAAAGAGACTCATTTATTGTAAGCTGTTTACTTGTTTACTCCTGTTGTGTACCAGCGGGCCCCCTGGTGGCACATCCGTCTGTTGTTAGCTGTTGTGTGTGTGTGATATCTGGCTCTCTCCCCTCTCTCTGCATGAGCCTGCGTTCTCTCCAGAACTTCATTAGCTTGATTAACATTCATGTCCCACCTTCCTTCACCTCGTGCTGTCAGCTACTGACTTCTTAACTAACTTACACACCCCCTAGACCTGAGCGCTTGTCTTGACATTGGTACGTCTTTCAGCCCACTTCAAGCTAACATGTACTTTAAAGCATGTTTACTGGACATTAGGGCTAAATCTGTTTCTGATTCACAAACTCTCATTTTGTTACATATATAGTACTTTTCAAAAGTTTGGGGTCAGTACAATTTTTTTTCAGCATGGCATATTAATTTGATCAAAAGTGACAGTAAAGACTAAATATGGCCTTGTTTACACCTGGTATTAAGATGCGTTTTAGCTTCAACAAGTGAAAGCTAAAAACTAGGGGTGGGACAAAATATCAATAGGGCGATATATCATTGTCCTTCTCCGTGCGATACTGATATTGATATTTTAATGAATAAAATAAGGTGTTCTAAATAGATTTCCCTGCTCCCAGCATCTAAAAATGCACAAAAAACATGGTAACGCCATTTTAACCTTCTTTCCAAAGCGTTCGGGAGCTTGCATTCCCGTGGTGTCTGCCGTTACTAAGCAATCATGAACCAGGTTCTCTATGAAGACGAGGAAGTTTAGCAAAGGATAAACAGTTTCCTAGCCACCGTATTAGCTCTACTGATATATATATTTATCGAGATGAGAACTAAAAACCCTAAACAGTGTGGATGATGGAACAAAACCTTGTTGAAGCCGTAATGCGCCACAGACGTGTACAGTGTGCGGTCATCGGGCCGATTACCGAGCTCGGAGCCCTCTCCACGGACAGCATGCCAAATATGTTTACCAATTAATTTACCTGACTTATTTGTAAGTGTGAACTCGTGAAAAATGTACCAGGTTTATATAGAGTTGATAAGCAGTTAAATGTGTCAGTTTATACACATAGAAAAATTTAAAGGGGGGGTCTAATGCTATGTCATGTATTCTGACTTATTTACACTGTTAAAGAGTTGGATTCTCATGCTAAACATGGCCAAGGTTTCAAAGCACGAGTTGGACTTATGCATTTCTGTGCCAAAAATACTCTTCCAAATCCCCATAAACTTCTCAGTCTTTTTTTCGAGTGTGTGACGTCATAAAGGTCGGAATTCCTTGTACGGACACTTCTCCCGGAAGAGCGCGCGCACACGTCGACCAGAGCGAGAGAGCAAGAGCACACCCATCAATGCGCGTTCGGCTTTACGGAAGTCGTCGGTAGTGCTGCACAGGTCACAGGACTTCACGAAATCAACAATGTCACCAAAGAAGTGTGTTTTTGGTTAGGAAAGATAACCTTGCTTCTCAAAGAACCCAGCGTTCAGTGGTGCTGAGAGATTTGTGCTCACGCATTACATTGATGCGCTCTCGATATTTGTTATTAAAATAACCATAGAAACTGATAGTTGGAATCACTTTTTTATTGGTTAAAATGAATGGAGAATATCTCGTGTTTTCCGTGGCTGCTCGAGCCTTCAGGATCGGCGCTTATGGTTTTATAAACAAGGCCCAGTTCTACGCTGGATTTACAGATCGTTTGAAACTGAAAGATAGAACGGTCACAGCGATAATGACGGCACGCCTCCAGGCGCTCGGCCGTTTTCGGAAAGACTCGGTACAGCATATGTAAATATAAATATATAAATATTATAAATATAATAAAACTAAAGACTTTTTGGAGATATGAAGGATGCACTACTACTCTATAGGTAGTCAAGATTAACATGAGATTGGCAGAAACTGTGTGTGATCCCCCCCTTTAAGCTTTTCATAAGTACAAGAATAATATGTTTAATTTACTTAAAATGTTATTATTATATAATGTATATATATTATTAATGTTATTATGTAAATTTAATTTCCAGAATTTTTTGTTTTGGTTTCTAACAGTTTGGTCTTGAATAAAGAGACAAAATCTGCACTTAACCTTTCACAGGCATTTTATTTTCATTGTTAGACAGATATTGTGATGTATAATTTTAGGATTGTCTAGCAATATAACGATTATTGCAGAATCGCTGTATCATGATATTATCAGTATCGTGAGCCATGTATCGTGTATCGTATCGTGATTCCCAACACCCTGTGATTCCCAACCCTACTAAATACAGTTTTAAACGGGGTCTAAAATGCTTTGAGCTTGTCCACTTTTGACCACTTCCAGATGTAGTCAAAAACGCATTTGATCGGATTGCTTTCATAGTGGAAATGCTCATGTGGTCGAATGCGTTTGAACAGCCACAAAAGACCGCCTGCTCTCTGACCTATTGAACTAATGTGTAAACATTATGTGAAAGTGTGCTAGCCAGATGAGATTTAAACTTTGCTGGATGAAGATCCAAGTTTGGTTTGAAGATGAAAAATGTACCAAGCACAATGTTCTCTCACCATTCCTGATTTCTAACACACACTCACACAGGTCTTGTGGCTGTCAGAGCAGAAACGAAAGCTGCTGATCTCCGTATGTTTTTCTGTCGTCTCCGGTCGCGTTCATATGTAAATTGCGTGAGCTTCTTTCGCCCATTAGATCAAAAGATCTGAAAAAGCCCCTACATTTACCCGCCCATAGACGCTCCCGTCAAAGAAATCAGGACAGAAGTGGTTGAAAGTGGACAAAAGAGACAGATTTAAACACCAGGTGTAAACAGGAATGTGTCTCCCTCATCTACTTGTGATCCGATCGACCAAAACTCATCTTAATGTAAACAGGACCTTACTTTGTTACAAATCAATGCTATAAAATAAACTTTCTTTTCATCAAAGAATCCTGAGAAAAAAAATGTATCACATTTTCCACAAACATATTAAGCAGCACAACTGTTTTTAACATTGATAATAATAAGAAATGTTTCTAGAGCAGCAAATCATCATATTAGAATGATTTCTGAAGGATCATGGAGTAATGATGATGAAAATTCAGCGTTGCATCACAGGAATAAACTGAAAAAAATTTAAGGAATAGCAACATCAATATAACTAAATCAAACTGATGTTGATTTAGTAGCCACTCTTTTTGTATTATTTAAAGGTGCTCTATGTAGGAATGACACCCAGTGTTGAAAATAGGTACTGCAGTTCAAATTCAAAATATTGTTTGGCCCGCCTCCTCGTTCAAAGACGCGGGTTGCCAGCAACAATAGGGAGCGCAGTTCACAATGAAACCTGAGGAGACTTCAACATTGTAAGCTGATTTATATGTTTTAATATGCTGTTGTTCATAGAGATATTTAGATGGATTCAGAGGCTTTTTAGATCAAGTAGAATCTGCGATTCTCTGACCTAGTTTGTTTGTTGGTTTCCATGGTTGCAATACGCGGTGTTTTCCGCCAACTGGCAACCTGTGATGTCGAAATACTATTGGATAAACTGGCAGCACATGGTTTCACACAGACCAAAACAAAGACAGACATTCCGACACAGAACACACATTTTCAAAGTAGAATGTCTGGCTGTAGCGTTGTTTTTCTGAGGAACAAGTAGGTTAACTTAGCATGTTTCCTAAATATCTGCAAACATATCAGGGTATTTTTATGCTTTATTAACTCCCTGAGGTCTGAAAACGCGCCGGCGTGTTTTGCAGGATTTTTTTCACATTGCAGCAAAACAGACTTAAAATACTCCGTCATTTCTTGTCATAGAGACATAAGTAATATATCAATTGAAACTATAGAATGTCTTCTTTTATTTGTGTACACTCAGAGTAAAAACACAATGTTGTGCTTTTTGTAAAATAAAGAAAACTAACATGATGCGTGATCTCTCCTCTCCCTCTGAACGAAGTCCAATCTGATAGTTCTCAGAAAATGAACTGTAACTTAAGAATACTAATGACAAAAAAATGACACTTACGTCTAAAGAAACGTTGAAATGTCAGGTTTTAAATCGTGCAAGTCAAATCGAAAACAAACATTCTGTGTTTATGTAATCTGTATGAAAAGAGAGCCATGTCAGAAGTCTGTGATTCAGCTCATTATCCGCTAATGCGGCCACGCCCACGGAGCCAGCGCTATTCAGATGCAAATTCAGAGGCAATACATGCAATCATCGTCTCAATTGTGTATTTATTGTCTTGAAAAGTGTTTATTTGGATGTTAAAGCAATGGTTAGCGATCTCTAGAAGACATGCCGTTAGTTCCTAGTTCCTTTTCTTCTTTATATGAATTTGTGGCCTAAAGGTGTACAGAGAGCACCCTCCGGCTGCAAGTATGAATTGAAAAAACAGTATCCAGCACTCATAGTGATGACAATAAATATTACTTCTCAGTATAGAAAATTGACATAAATATATAAGAATCCATCAATATTTCTCCAAATGTGCATGCTTTTAAGCTAAAAGCCTATATGAAATGCCATAGAGGTAACATAATTGTTCAGACACTTTGCATCACAGAAATACATTTTATTTTAAAGAATATAATAGAATACCATTATTTTAAATTGAAATAATATTTCACAGTATTGCTGTTTATGATGAGCTGAGACATTATTACAGAGGGTTTTTTTCACAGCCTACCTGACTGAAAGGCCTCATTAATATGCAAGTCATTTCAGGTCATTATTATGTGATTCTTTTGTCTTCTCAGGTGTAAATGGCCCATTATTCATGCAGATTCACGCCTCCACACATACTGTTTCTTGACAAAAAGTGTCTTACAAAAACTAAATCAATATATTGTTTTATATGAAGGAGTAGGCAGCATAATTTTTACATAATTCTGAAGCAAAAACTCTAGTCTACAACCTCCAATACCCAAAAGTCTTGTGAACACAGATTTAATATACTTTTTTTGGCCTTATTTCAGTGACTTAAGTTTTTTGTTTTTTCAATAACCACGCATAAACATTATTCCTTCAAAAATACAAACATGTACATACATGTTCCTCACATATTATTGTAGCCTAGTTTGTGCTGAATACAGTGTAATGACACTTTTGTCATTTATATGTTTATGAACAACTGAAAAAAGCACAAATGTCAGGGCATGTCAAAACTTCTCCAAGCCCCAAATCAGCCTCAGACTCCAGAGGGTTAAAGTAAAAATCTTACATAGAGCCCCTTTAAAAAGGACAGACTCATAAGTCATTTGTTCCTGAATTGGACTACACTGGTTGCGCTGTTTTAGATTCACTAAAAATAACCTGTTCAAAAGAGTCATTTGTTTAATCACACTGTATATTACTGCATGCAGCCTGTGAGGACAGCTCAATAATAAGATGAATTTTCTTGCTATTATTTGACACATTTTTGGTCTGTTCCTGACAATAATCTAACACATTTCTTGAAAAGACACAAGTCATATGTATCCCTTCTATGATACATTTAAAAAGGTTGACAGCATCTGTCCACACTGTGTGGAAAGGATCTTTGGTAAACTGTGCTAGACATTCTGCTAAACTGCTTTTTGTGCTCCAAGAATGACGTTCTCAGTTTGGAGCAGAATTTTAATTGTCTTGGTGAACTAAGCTACAAAGAACACAGATAAAAATAACAAGACCAGGTCAACAACATTCCTGAAAATCTCAGAAAACAAACCTGTTTATGATCCTTTAACAGAAAATGTCATTGTATCTTTTATGGCACTGAATCTATCTCTAATTCACTTTACAATTCTCACCAACACTCTTTCTTCACCTTCAGCCCTTCTCATGACCTTTCCTGACTTTTTGGCTTATTGTTTATTCCCATAGGTTGACTACAGTGACTACAAACTCACTTACGGAAATATTTTATTTACCAGACCGTGCATTATTTACACTCAAATTTGTTTACAAGCAACAGCTGTAGGGTTATAGACCATATCCATCCTCTTATTACTTTTCCCATAAAATACCCAATTTTTATCTAATGAGGACACAAGATATAAAACTGCTTTCCCCTCATTTTCTATTGTATACATTCTCCTAGTGATTTCCTTTTTTTTTTTTTGTTATCTGCATCCAGAACACATACAGCATGTATAATTCACAATAGAGTCACACAAAGGAGGAGCCAGTCAGCACACTGAAACACAACATGAATTCTGCTGGAGTCAAAACCTCCAAGACATCCAGTCCATGACCCAGACCAAGATGTGTCTACAAAACAAATTCACCCTTACAAAACAAAAGGTGTTGTGCAGTAGGTGAGGAATACACCAAATAACACAAATGTGGAATTATAGTATAGTTATATTGGTTTAATTACGCTAATTATACAATTAAAGGTTACTTCCCAACACAAATGTCTTAAGTAAACTGAAAGAACAATTAATTTGTTGGAATTATTTATTATTTGTTTGTTTTTTATAAGTGCAAGCAGCAAAATAATTTTTTGAGTGAGATGAAGGATGATGATGTCTTTAATGGTTCTCCAACATTTTTTGATTCATCAAGGCAACTGATCAATAAAAACATTTTCATCTGCATCCTTTAAAATCAGCCTCTAACTTTTGATTTTATGAGGCATGAGAGCTACAATTGTTCCCAGAGGACGTCATCTCCGCACCACCTTTTGTTTGCATGGATCAATTTTAATAAGTAATGAAAATGGATTATTCCATGATTGAAATCCACACTGAGCCACAAATAAGATGAGTCTGAAGACTACTCTTTCCCAGGGTGAGAGGATTGAACATTTCTATGGTTCAGAAAGAAACTAGTCTCCTCTGACCTTGAGGCGCTTCGTAAGGAAATGGTGAAATCTGGGCTGCTGCTTTGCAAAGCTATTCTATATTAAAAGCAAAAACCTTTGCCTTCCAACAAAAATGTCATACTAGTAAAATGAAATCTTAAGCAACTTCCCTCTCTCTCTCTTGTAATGATATTGCACAGGATATTGCTGCATGCAGAGAGACACGGATTATTGTGTAGTGGGTCTGCAGAGAATGTATGCTGTGAATCACAGCATGCTGAATATCAAGGGTCCAAAGTTCTTGTTTTCCCAAAACGTAAGACCTAAATAATGCAGACCTGAAAAATCTCCTGTCAAGCACACTTGTCTGAAAAAACAAACAACAGTATCTGTTACTGTCCTTTGAACACTTTGGGGAAATCGTAACGCTAGAAAATCTTTTGGAGTGACAGACATGCAACAGTGAGTGAGTTCTGAAGAAGTTTTAAAATTATATTTAAAGGGGAGATATGTAAGAAGTTTCATGTATTAACTGCATTTTTATTGCCAATGTGTGAACAGCTTGTAACGTAACTTAAAAACGAGACCTAACCCGACTTCCTAGGTTTAAAAGCCTGATTTTTATGTGAAGGACTCGGGACATTTTTGACAGGAAAATCCAAAGGATGTGACATTTACGCATGCTCCCGAGAGCCTCTCTTCCGTTCAATGACACATGAAACGAGTGCTTACAATGTTCAGGATAATGCCGAAAGAGCCATTCTGTACTGTAATGTCAATGTGTCATGCAAAGAAAAAAAAATGTATTCAAACTACACTCCAAAAAATGTTGGGTTGTTTCAACCCATGTTTGAGTCAAATATGGACAAACCCAACCATTGGGTTTAAAATTTTAATTTAAAAATGTAAACCAACGATTAGGTTTGGCCATAATTGACCCAAACATGGGTTGAAACAACCTAGCATTTTTTAGATTGTATAGTCTCAAAGAGCACGATCTGTATAGTCCACAGTCTCAAATATACTTTATAATCAAACTAAAATAACAGTGTGATTTTAATGGCCTCAAACTAAAAATATATCACTACAAAGGTATTTCCAACTATGTAAAGAAGAAAAAAACTTTGCTGTGAGTATATCAGGACCTTGAATCATGTCGTGTACGTTACGTGTGCACAACCCCAGTTAAGTGAACAAGCCACCGGTGTCGCTAATAAAAAGGGTTTCTGAATTCTACATATAGCCTCTTTAACATGTTAAAGGATTAGTTCACCAGACCGCCTTCCGTATTCAACTTCTGAACAAAGCGTAACTGACGTTGCGTAAGTTTCATAAGTTGAATACGGAAGGCGTAGGACGTAGCATAAGCGTTTTGAACTGCGAGAGGCGTTACGCTTTCTTCCTAAGTTGAATACGGAAGGTGGTCTGGCGGAAGCTGGATATATTAATTTATAACTTGTTAAATATGGATATTTTTCTTACACTAATGCACCCCTTCACTTCAGAAGGCCTTTATTAACCCCCTGGAGCCATGTGGAGTATGTTTATAATGGATAGATGCACTTCATACTCGTTGGTCCCGTTCACTGCCATTATAAAGCTAGGATGCGTCAGAATATTTATTAACCCTTAAATGCATACCTCGGGTCTTTAGTGACCCGGGACGTCATTCACTACCTTCCTCCTCGTTCATTTTTTAAAGTTAGACATCAGCCTTCTTGGTATTCCTCAATAAATTTATTATAAAGAATATAACAAGAAAAAAAATCATAAAGATTAAAAGAATCCTATTTTTGTATTCATTTTTTGTAAAAATTGTATAGGGCCGCAAACGACCCGAGGTGTGTATGAGTGTACATATATTTTTTCTGCACGACAATAATTGAATCTTAGATGACAGAATGAGTGCAATTCACCTTTATTCCACAAGGTGGCAATGTCTGAAACACAATGCTGAAGTGACAACTCATTCAGACAGAAAACGAAATAATAAGAGAAACATGAAATGGCTCAGCGATTTACTGCAGAGCGAGTACTGAACGCAATCAAATATGACTGTAACTATCACTGGATGGATCTGGTGAAGCTGTTAGCAATCGAAATATTGATTTTGAAGATGTTGAAAATTATATAGTTCTGAGAATATATTTGAGATCGCAAAAGGGCTCATATTCGTGACCTCAAACATAAAACTAGCCCATTATTTGCTGAATTTACTGTGAAATGAGCTCTGACGAGGACAGTGATGATGGCATAAAACATCTGCTCAAACTGAGCCCTTTCAAGCTCCAAAAGGTAACAAAATACGATTTATTTTATTCTTCTGTAATTGTTACTCTAATATCATGGGAGTTTTATATTATCACGACAGGTAGAGATCCTTCCGTGTTAGATATAGATCCGGGTCGATAAAGACCCGAATATGTAAGAATGATTGGCGAAACAGTCATGCATTTAAGGGTTCATATAACTCCGATTGTGTTCATCAGAAAGAAGAAAGTCAAATACACCTAGTATGGCTAAGTGAACTAATCCTTTAATTTAAGATGGTTAATGAAAAAGTAAAGTATTAAAAATTCTACATTGCAATATGTGTTGCTGTGGACTGCAGAACAACACTAAAAAAAAAGTAAACGCTATATTTGTATGTCTAAATTACCATTACACATACGCAACAACGATATGACATTTGACCCATCACGTCACCACCACTGCGACAGTGCGACTTTTGTTGATGCTTCTCGTAGCCTAGTTGGAGCGAGCGTTGCAGGAGTAGCTATGGATGAAGTAAAAGTAAAGTTGGCGAGTGGAGTATATAAAATTGTTGACAACGAGTCTTTAAAGGCAAAATCGGAGTGTGGTGTAATCTCACTTTTGTAATCTCACAATCGCACTTTAGCCTGTTTCATTAGCCCATTCATGACGCTGTTGTGATGTTGAGAGAGGTGCGAGATAAAAAATAAAGCACTTTAATTGAAATGATTTTAGCGTGTGTGATTTATCGCGGGCACAGATCGGGTAACGGGCCAAATATTAACGGGTCTGGGCGGGTGCGGATATAATTTTGATATTATCACGGGTGACGGGTCAGATCTGGTGCTGAACTTTGCGGGTATGGGCGGGGGTGGGTCTCCAAAAATGGACCCGTGCAGGACTCTACCTAATATTATATTTTTACATTTGCCAATTTTTCAGTAGAGGACTGAATCAGCATCACAAACTGGTTCAGTGCAAGGTCAGTCCAACTTGGGTGCTTATCGGGTGCTCATTCATTTCTGGCTTTTACAGTTAATTAAAACCTTACAAGACTGATCCAAATGGGGTATAAGATTATGGCACAAAAAATAGAATAGTCACTGGGAAGAGATGCAATAGAGTGAAATCTTTATGCCGTAAATTAAGCCTTTAGTTCAGCTGTAACAGACCTATTCAGTGGGGTGTAATTCAATCTGTGCATTTAAGCAGAACTTTGCTGACAACACAGCTAGCAACTGCTGACCGGTCATATATCATTTGGTTTTAGGCAACACTTTATGTATCTTTATCATTTAGAAGCCCTCATGATATGTTTTTGTACTAACTGCAGTCTGCCAAAACATCCTTCTTAATCATCAAAATGTGCAGCTGTAAGGGAAGACTGAAGTCAAAAGCAAGCCGTACTTTGACAAAAAAACAATTGTATTTTTATTTCTGTGGCAAAACAGTCCAGTCTGATCAATGAGCCTCTTCTGGGAATACAAAAGAAATCATAAACGAAAAGGTAATAATTTGCGTCTTCAGATGAATAGGAAATATTTCAGACAGTAAGAGAGACGCTGGTTGTCAAACATCATCAGTGTTACAGAAAAGTGAGAGAGATCAAGTCGTAACCTAACACTAATGATCTGCCTACAGTTGTTCTCACAGAGACACTCTTCATAAATCAGACATCAGTCTTATGACACCGTCTCATAAAACACCCCCGCCATACATGTGCATGTGTGTGTATTTAGCCTTCAGCGTGGAGTATGAGTTTATGATATTTTTTAAAATGCTTTATGTGTTAAGTGAGAGTATAATTTATCAATATAACATATCAAATTAACCTAATTTTTAGAGTTTAGGAGAATTCAGTAATGTTCCTGTCAGGGCCATCAATGATCCTATTGTTTAGAACTAGACTATATGTAATTTCACAAAACATATATATATACATAGTTTAATACACGTTATGCTGGATGCTGTGCACAGTAGACAATGTCAGTTTGATATATTATAGACAAAAATATGCACAACATAAAGATCATCGCCCAAAAGGTTTCAAAATGATACAGTGGTGTGCTGTATTTTTGCCTGTTTTTACACTGAATATTCTCAGACCTTCAAACAAAACCTATAAATACATAAAAGTGATGCGCCATGAACAAAAAAAAACACAATGACACATCCTTCATTAATTTATTAAAGAAAGTTATGCAACATACCTTTTGCATAATTGAGACCATTTTGAAAACTAAAAAGCAAAGAAAGAAGCAATTTTGTCCATTTTATCACCGGATTGTGTGTGTGTATATATATATACTCTATCACAATCCTCCCAAAATAAATAAATAAATACTGACTGAATATAATGTTAAAAATGCTCACAAATTCAGATGAGACAGGATAACTTCAGATAACTTTTCAAGCACTGTAGGCACATTATATCATACAAAATTGTCTGTTGTTTAACATCAACTTAAAGGGATAGTTCACCCAAAAATGAAAATTATCCCATGAATTTCTCATCTTCCAGCCATCCTAGGTGTATATGACTATCTTCTTTCAGATGAACACAATCGGAGATATATTTAAAAATATCCTTGCTCTCCAAAGATTTATAGTGGTTGTGAAGGGGGGGCCTGTTTTGAAGCCTAAAATAAATGCATCCATCCATCATAAATATAATCCATACAGCTCCAGGGGTTAATAAAGGCCTTCTGAAGTGAATCGATGGGTTTTTGTAAAAAGAAAAACCACATTTAAAACTTTAGAATCTAAAATAACTTGCTTCTGCCAGACAACAATACGCATACTGTACTAAGTCGACTTGCGCCAAATGAATAACCCCCTGATGCAATGTATGAAGCAGGATGTAGGAGTATCGTAAGCTTAAATGCTTCTTGTGATTTAAACAAATAGGGCTGTGCAACAAACTGAAGCTCCTCTTTTCTTATATCGAAATCCTCCAACATTTCTCTTTAAAATTTCTCGTTTTAGACTTCTAATTCGTGACCGGTGTTTTGTTTTGCTCTATCCTCTGCGCTTCCGCGTACGTCATTGTGTCAGGCGTCGGGTCAGAGGTCACTCTTCCGCCGCAATCAATGCGTACAGCCCGGGTGTGTCTCATACGTCCTGAAAAGTGAAGCTGCGGGCTCTTTGATCGCCCCCTGGTGGCTGGATGCAGTACAGGTCATAAACCCCGCCCTCTCAATGCAGTCGAATGAGACTTCAGTGAAAACTTAAAAATAAATTCTGCTTCAAATAAAACTTTCTGAAAGATGGTTTTGGTCATTTAAAGGTGCCCTCGAATGAAAAATTAATTTATCTTGGCATAGTTAAATAACAAGAGTTCAGTACATGGAAATGACATACAGTGAGTCTCAAACTCCATTGTTTCCTCCTTCTTATATAAATCTCATTTGTTTAAAAGACCTCCGAAGAACAGGCGAATCTCAACATAACACCGACTGTTACGTAACAGTCGGGATCATTAATATGTATGACCCCAATATTATGGCGTTATTTTACTGTCAATTGTCGAGAGCACACTATTGTGACGCGAGAGCATATCAATGTAATGTGCGAGCGCAAATCTGTCCGCTCGCGCGCGGATTTCCTCTGCTCTCGCGCAAATCTGTCCGCTCGCGCGCGGATTTCCTTTGCTCTCGCGCAAATCTGGACGCGCGCGCTCAAATATACAGTGCTCTCTTATGAACTGCCTCTCCTCTCGCTCAGATATTGCGTGTGCACGCTCAAACTGTTTCCTGCGTGCTCAAACGTGTCCTGCGCGCTCAAACTGCACATGTGCGCTCACGAATCTCTCCGTGCTCTTGCAGAAATTAATTTGCTTTTGGATTAAATGCTGTCAAAAGTTATAAACCAATCAGAAGAGACGACTGATCCATGAAAATGCTACGTGGAATCTTATTGGCTGAGAGTGAACTGCGCCTGGAATTCTTTCGACAAAAATATATATTTTATTTCTTTACAATTTAATAATATTTATCAAATGTAACCTAGTCTAACTGCATCACATTACAGGTCAAACCCCTATTTATCTAAACAAACAAACAAAAAATGTTTCTTAAAGTATTGTGGTCATACGTTTTGTGTTGAAATTTAAAAAAAAAAAATTGGTAACATTTTACAATAAGGTTTTTATTTGTTAACATTAGTTAATGTATTATCTAACATGAACTAACAATGTGCAATACATTACTGTAATTATTAATCTTTGTTAACGTTAAAAATACAGCTGTTTGTTGGTTGTTTACTTCACAGTGCATTTAATAATGTTAACAAATACAACATTTGATTTTAATAACGTATTAGTAAATGTTGAAATTAACATTAACAAATATTAATAAATGCTGAAGAAGAGCAATTCATTATTAGTTAATGTTAACTAATGCAGTTAAATAATGTTAACGCAACCTTATTGTAAAGTATTACCAACAAACATCTTCTGATTAAGACCGAACAAGATCAGGGTCAAATCGTCATTCCCTTAATACTTATTGGAGATACTACCACCATAGTCAATTGTTAAAACATGACATAAAATCCTAAGCTCTTGTGTATGCACGATTAAGCAAAAGAACGCGATCTTATTCCTAAATGACAACGATTCGGTTATGTCTATTAAACCTTTTGAAATTACAATCATACCAGAATATTTAAACCTGCTTTTGCATTGCTGCTGAAAGCAGTGGTCATGTTAGCTATATGTTTTAAACAGCTTCACAAAGTGTTTTCAACAACATACTATTGCTACATCTGTGTTGCAAACATTAAATAATAATGCAAGTATTGCAATAACAATTTATAGTTAATATACACTGATTTCAGATTAAAATAATAGCTAAATGAATGTTGAAACAATGTTGTTAATGTTCTGCCATAGGTGGTGACAGTGACTGTTTAAATGTATTTGTTATCAGAATCATTAATTCAGACCTCAAAAGAAATTGACTATAGTGGTATATGTGATCTCCACATTAAGTATTAAGGGAATGACGATTTGACCCTGATCTTGTTCGGTCTTAAATCAAAGATATTTGTTGGTAAACTTTACAATAAGGTTGCGTTAACATTATTTAACTGCATTGGTTAAATTAACTAATAATGAATTGCTCTTCTTCAGCATTTATTAATATTTGTTAATGTTAATTTCAACATTTACTAATACGTTATTAAAATCAAATGTTGTATTTGTTAACATTATTAAATGCACTGTGAAGTAAACAACCAACAAACAGCTGTATTTTTAACGTTAACAAAGAGTAATAATTACAGTAATGTATTGCACATTGTTAGTTCATGTTAGATAATACATTAACTAATGTTAACAAATAAAAACCTTATTGTAAAATGTTACCTATTTTTTTTTTTTTTAAATTTCAACACAAAACGTATGACCACAATAACTTTAAGAAACATTTTTTGTTTGTTTGTTTAGATAAATAGGGGTTTGACCTGTAATGTGATGCAGTTAGACTAGGTTACATTTGATAAATATTATTAAATTGTGAATAAATAAAATACATATCTTTGTCGAAAGAATTCCAGGCGCAGTTCACTCTCAGCCAATAAGATTCCATGTAGCATTTTCATGGATCAGTCGTCTCTTCTGATTGGTTTATAACTTTTGACAGCATTTAATCCAAAAGCAAATTAATTTCTGCAAGAGCACGGAGAGATTCGTGAGCGCACATGTGCAGTTTGAGCGCGCAGGACACGTTTGAGCACGCAGGAAACAGTTTGAGCGTGCACACGCAATATCTGAGCGAGAGGAGAGGCAGTTCATAAGAGAGCACTGTATATTTGAGCGCGCGCGTCCAGATTTGCGCGAGAGCAAAGGAAATCCGCGCGCGAGCGGACAGATTTGCGCGAGAGCAGGGGAAATCCGCGCGCGAGCGGACAGATTTGCGCTCGCACATTACATTGATATGCTCTCACGACACAATAATGTGCTCTCGACAATTGACAGTAAAATAACGCCATACAATATTTGCATATGCCAGCCCACGTTTCCAACATTATTAAAGGCATTAGACAAGGGCAGCCAGTATTAACGTCTGGATGTGCACAACCAAATCATCAGACTAGGTAAGCAAGCAAGAACAATAGCGAAAAATGGCAGATGGAGCGATAATAACTGACATGATCCATGATTACATGATATTTTTAGTGATATTTGTAAACTGTCTTTCTAAATGTTTCGTTAGCATGTTGCTAATGTACTGTTAAATGTGGTTAAAGTTACCATCGGTTATTACTGTATTCACAGAGACAAGAGCCGTCGCTATTTTCATTTTAAACACTTGCAGTCTGTATAATTCATAAACACAACTTCATTCTTTATAAATCTCTCCAACAGAGTAGCATTAGCCGTTAGCCACGGAGCACTATCAAACTCATTCAAAATCAGAAGTAAACAATATAACAGTATACAATACTCACATAATCCGACGCATGCATGACGAACACTTTGTAAAGATCCATTTTGAGGGTTATATTAGCTGTGTAAACTTTGTTTAGGCACTGTTTAAGGCAAGCCCGAGCTCTGTGGGCGGAGAGCACGGGATTTAAAGGGGCCGCAGCATAAAATCGGCGTGTTTATAATGATGCCCCAAAATAGGCAGTTAAAAAAATTAATTAAAAAAAATCTATGGGGTATTTTGAGCTGAAACTTCACAGACACATTCAGGGGACACCTTAGACTTATATTACATCTTTTAAAAACATAATCTAGGGCACCTTTAAGGTAGTTGTTATCACGCTGATATATATTCAATTGTTCGTTTTTGTGATGATTTAGATTTTAGCTAGCAATTTGATGCTATAAAAATGGGGCGTGTCGTCATGATTCGCAGTTGATTGACAGCTTGTCTGAGGACTGTCGGAGCTTCGAGGGGAGATTGAAGATGTATTAACTAACTATTCATTTTGTTATTTAACACCAACAAAATGAGTTGTTCAGCAGTAAACTGTACTAACCGACCTACAGGATCTGACGGATCACTGAACTTTTTTCTGTAACATTAAATGTGGGCTTCATAAGCTAATTAATAAATGTTATTAGTTAAGATAACACACCTAATGTTAACCATGTCGGGGAAAAGCAGGTGATCATTATCTGGCAGTTACTTATTATTTTTATGGGTATAAAATAATAATTAGCAGGACAAAACTAATGATAGCCTACTCTAATTACAGCAATCGATCTCCTGTAACGTTAGTTGAACTTGATTTAAAATGGCAGGACCGTTTCTGACGATTTAGAGTTGTTTCTAGTGGCATATTATATTGATTTTATCTACTGAATTTGCTGTTTCAAAAATATTATTGCTCTAGAAACAGAATAGCCTATTATTTTGTAGGTAGAATTTTAAATTGTGTATAATTTTTATAGTCTATTTAAAATACATGAATGATGACGCAGTTGTCTGGGCGGAAGTTTGATACCGCGACTCCGCCTCCGGCTCCACTGACGATTCGTTCTGCGCATGCCCAGGCTCCAAACATTTTTTTTTTTTGACGTATTGCGTAACGTGTCAGCGCCCATTCATCGGCCCATTTTGGCTTCAGTTCAATACAATGGAAGGAAGCGGCATCGCGTCGTCCATCTTTTTTTACAGTCTATGGTACAGCCATCTACCGGAAGCTAGTTATTTTACTTTATAAAGTTTTAAATATGGATATTTTTCTTACAAAAACCCATTGCTTCATTTCAGAAGGCCTTTATTAACCCCCTAAAGCTGTATGGATTATATTTATGATGGATGGATGCATTTATTTTGGGTTTCAAAACACACCCCCCATTCACATCCATTATAAAGCTTTGGAGAGCAAGGATATTTTTAAATATATCTCTGATTGTGTTCATCTAAAAGAAGAAGATAGTCATATACACCTTTGGATGGCTTGAGGGTCAGTAAATCATGGGATAATTTTCATTTTTGGGTGAACTAACCCTTTAAGATTTTTTTTTTCTTTTAATTTCATTAAAAGTAAGACTTGCCATTCATTATTCATTCACATCGGCATAATAATTATTTGCCGGGTTATAATGAAGCTATGTGGTTATTATTTTCTGCATCACTAGAAGTGTGAATCGTGAAATGTTTTTAAAGCGGATTCTGTTAGTTAATTCATATGAATAGCAATGGTTTAGTCTGTAGTTGACTATTGGATGTTATTTGATGTTGTCATGTGATATCAGATCAGGATGAAGTCATCTGAACCTGACTTTTGGTGAACTGACACACTGGTCACTCTGATTGGAAATGAAATGGGGAGACCGTAGATTTCAGAAATGGCTTGACCTCTGACTGTCGTCTCTGTAACCCAGAGGCCATAAGCAGATCTCTGCTGAAATTCTGAGCACATGCTGCCCACACAAGGATTAGAAATCCTAAGGGAATGAACGACAATGAATTCTCAGTAAAGGGATAGAGAGAAAAAAGGGATGGAGGAAGGCTGAGCACATGTTCTGGACTCAAGGGGACCGAAAGGACGAATCATGCATATAATAGCTGCAGCACAAGCAGAGAACAGTTTCGTTACATCACATTATTGCATATGCAATATTACAAAATCCCGAATGTGACATCATACAGTAATTTTAGTAAGAACAAAAAAAAAAATGTATATAATTTAGACTGACAGAACATAAAAAAAAAAAGTTAGGCGGTTACATCAAAAGTGTAATTATTTTTTCACCTCTGAATAAAGCAGCGATATTCATCTATCCCAGCAATCTCCAGCTCCATCGCAGTGCAGCTGTTTTCCTAGCCACGAATGAAACAGGGTCTACACTTGGATGGGTGAAAATAATTAGGTGCTTGTCATGAGAAAGTGGGTTGTGGCATACCACTCTAACACTGGGCCTACAGTAAATTAAATCTGGAAATGCCAAGTATCCAATTTCTTACTGTTGCCATTATGGTCACCCACCCATATCCATTTATCAATTTTACCCGGCGACGCCTCATTGCTGTACATCACACCACCATCTGCTAGGAATCTGTAAACAGCTTCAGTGCACAAACTTCTCGTAGCGAGATGGACTGTGAACACGGGGATAGATTCAGAGACACAAACACACAAATATACGCACCAATGCAGATGGACGAGCAAAGATTATTGCACATACTCAGTACAATACAATGTTTACTTATCTGACAAAAAGTATTTAAAAATCCCTATTTTTGTCCTGTTTTCAAGTAAAAAAAAAAGCTAAACATCCTTAAAACAAGATAAATTTACTTGAGAAGCAAAACTGTATAAGATATTAAGACTTGTTAGCAATACAAGTATTTTTCTTATTACATTTTCAAAATGTCTTTAAGCTTAAACCTTATTTTTTTTAGATGTATTATAGCTTAAAAGATTTTATGTTCTTATGCTGCGTTCACACCAGACGCGACTTGCGCGAATAAATCGCGCTATTCGCGCGTAGTTGGACGCTTGAACATTTTGAGTTTACTCGCTTCATTCGCGCGTGAAAATCCCTTCACAACAGACACGAATTGGAGGGCTCTCCCGCTCCTTTATGTGTCCCAGACACTCCCACTGCTTTCTGCACACTTCCTCTGAATAAACACAACTTGTCAGTGGGGAAATAATTGTAAATTACAGCGAATAAGCTCAATTGGTCGTCTTTAGTTGGCTTGTAGTTTTAATATGTATATATATATATATATATATATATAGCTCAAATTGAGTAAAGACCGTTTTTTACAACTTATCAGATTGTCCGACCTCCTCACTTACTTTCTTTCAAACACGATCCTTTCTATTTCTGTTTCTATAAATGTATGAAGATCTACAGCGACGATGATTTTGTCCTCCATTGTTGTTTCGAATTTCTGTCTCAGATCGCTACATCACGTCACTACTAGAGCAAGCTCCTGATTGGTTAATGTGGCGTGGAAATTCGTGAATCACACGTTAAGCACGTCAAACGCCTGAATCGCTCAATTCGCGCCGCGTCATTTGCGCCGCAGGATGTCAAATCGCGTCTTTGCATTGACTTAACATGTAAACACTCGCGCTTACCGATTCATTCGCGTCCGGTATGAACGCACCATTATGCTCACCAAAGCTTCATTTATTTGATCAAAAATACAGTAAAAACAGCAATATTGTGAAATATTATTACAATTTATAATTGGGTATTTTTAATGGAAAAACATGATAAAAATTTTTTATTAAAAAGTATATTTGTTGCATACACAGAAGGTTTTTTTTTCTAAAAAATAATAAAAATTTTGGCAAAAACACAAAATGCTACTTTTATGTTGTAATTGTTAATGAGACAAGGGGATTCATCTTTTGGTGACTGCTTAGTGAATCTTTTTACTGTAATGCTTATCTATAAAATGACATGATTATAGATTAAAAGGTTGAGATACATCACATTTCTAGCACCTGAAATAAAATTCTAGCTGGGCTAACAATGAATCTGGCATAAATAAAAAAAGATGACCTTTCAGAGCTATTTTAAGAGTTTCAAGTGGAAAAGACAGAGGCATCTTCAAAAATCTTTCAAAAAAATATGACAAAGTCCTTTGCTTTCTTCGCAAAATACTTTCCCTTCATTTAGTGAGACAAGACAAGTGATGTGAGGGGATGCTGCTTTCAACTAATTAGAATAACGACCATTAGTCAGTGAGAAATGACACCAAATTGTCACGACTATTTGAAAGTTTAGCATCTTATTTGAAAGATTACAGTCTTTAGGGAGTCAGAAAACATAATAATGATGTGGGAGAAGGGATATGTGATGGTCACGTGTTTACCATCAAATGAGAGCATCCGTGTCTTTTTTTCTTCTTCAATTTAATTAGTGAAATCATTGACTGCAACACTCTTCTGCTGGATCCATTTATCCACAGTAATTTAAAATATGACATTTAGCTGACATTTATTTCTGGCTGCCGAGTCTTAAGCAAGTCTGCATGCAACAAATTAATTAACGGTAGGGGACAATATGACAGGATTTCACACATTTAGAATACATGCTGAATTTTCAAAGAGTTGTCGGTGACAAAAAGCCAAAGATCATACATTGACAGCACTTACAGTGGAAATTTACCAATTTTGCACATTATTGCATATGTTGTCTGTGTTGTTTTAGAACGTAGCATTGCCTTTCTTTTCAGCACAAACATACCCATTTACTATTAAAAAATAACAATAATAGTGGTTATTTTATTATTATTGTTATCACACTTATTACATGTTATTTTATATGTTTTTGAACAAGGTAAGGAAAGAGAGCGACATGCTAGTGTTTATAACAAGTGTTTGGTGTTTGTTCTAATAATAATTAATGGATGCGTTAGCGCTGAGAAGAATGACAAAGACTTAATTTAAAAATGTTTTCAGCACAAATAGCACCATGGTTAAACTATGTTGTGGGTGTTTAGTCAATAAGGCGCAGGTTTTTGTGCTGAAATATCTCACACAAAATTGGCACAATTTTTTAGTGTATATGACAGCATATCCATAAAAATGTCTATAAAAGTAAAAAAAAACCTTGAAACATATGTTCAATAAAATGAAAATACATGTTTGATCCTACATTTGCTACCTTATGCTGACTTCAAAGATCAAAGAGCCAATTTATAGTTCACACTGAGGCCATTCCTGGGAGAAAAACACCCGTGCCCCTGAACTCTGCCTGAACTATGTGTTGAGCGATGCTTCCTGTTCTGATGATGCACAATCCTCAAGACAGACCAGATAAAAGACTTACACCTGAGCCAGCTCCATTATCATCACTCTGACCCTGTTAACCCGCTGAACCATACTGGTGAACTTTTATTAATGGATTTCTTTACTCAGAAATGAGGAAAAGACTGATTATTTACATACATTTTCATCTGTTTCTCACACTAATCTAGTGTATGAGTCATCTGGACTAATTTTAAGATACTTCTACAGTGCATTCTGTTTGAAGCTTGCAAACTTTGGTGCATGTTCACTGTAATTGCATGCAAAAAAAAAGCTGCGGGTCAGAGGTGGTCCTAGAATGTCGGGGGCGTGTGCGAAAAATCGCACATTACACAATCCTTTACGCACATGGCTGATTTCTTTCGAATTTCTCACAGGCCTCTGGGCCTCTGAAATGTCTTCAAGCAGTGAGCACGATTTAGTTGTCTCCTCTCTTCTTAAAAAGAGAAAAAGAAAGAGGAAATATTGGGTCCATTCAATTCCTGAGATTGCATAGAGAGAAAGGAGAGTTCACCTCATCAAGGAGCTGCGTTATGTTTCAGAGTTTACTTCAGGATGTCAGTGGCTCAGTTTGATGCTTTGCTACTGGCACAATCTGTCTTTATATTCTGTATCTTTGTATTCCGCACGTTGTTTGTCATTCAGTGCTGCTGTTTTGTGCTGTAGACGACATGGATCAACTTGTCAGATGGCATTCTGGTTTTTTTGCGTTCGCGTACGGTGGCTCTGAATTGTAAAAACGTCTCTCAAAATGCGTGCCACGGATGCGAAAAACACAGAAAATGGAACCTGATCCGAATATTTTTTTGACGGACGAAAGTTTCGGAGGCAGTGTGCAAACGCGTTTGATATAACATGAGGTCGAATTTATTTTTTAACGTGCGAAAGTTTCGCATGCGAATTTCGGACTAAGGGCCCTATTTTAACGATCTAAACGCAAAGTGTAAAGCGCACGGCGCAGGTGCACTCAGGGCGTGTCCAAATCCACTTTTGCTATTTTAACGACGGAAAAACGGTCCGTGCACCTGGGCGCATTTTTGAAATGGGTTGTCCCTATTCTCTTAATGAGTAATGGGTGTAACGTTCAATAAACCAATCAGAGTGTCATCTCCCATTCCCTTTAAGAGCGAGATGCGCTCGCTCCATGGCGGATTGCTATTTACATGGCGTACACGCGATGAGTCAGTGTACGCCATGTATACACACACATATATATATATATGTGTGTGTATTGGCACGATTGTTCAATTAATTAGCCAATTTCGTTCATCATTATAAGTAGTAATAGGCTGAATTGAAAATAGGTAGCCTAATTCTAATACACGCAATGACTATTCATCATTACATTTTTATATTTATGTAGCCTACACAATAATATTCTTTTACACTGTAATCTGTTTGTTTTTAATATTTGGCATGTTTGTGTGATGCGCATCTCTGTGTGTAATAAGCAAAGTCAACGCGCACTGTGGACGCGCCCAGAGGCGCAGTTTCTACCAACGCTCTCTAACAAAAAAATATTGCGCCATTGACTTTAGACCAGGTTTGAGTTGGTCTATGGCGCAGTCTATTTTCAGCTCCTTAAAATAGCAATGCGCCTGAACACACCTCTTTTTTAGACCAGCACGCCCATGGGCGCACTAACTGGCGCAAATGCATTTACTAATTTAAGGACGTGGCGCTGAACGGGAAAACGCGAACAGCGCCGGACGCAAACTAGCAAACACACCTGCGCTGCGCCTTGCGTCGCATTGCACTGGGTGTATTATAGGGCCCTCAGTGTGCAAACGTCTTAACGGTGAAGTAGTTGTAGCCATTTTCATGTATTTTTGCTGTTATAGCACCACCAAGTGGCTAGTCACCGTGTCCTTTTCACGCGACCACAGAATGAGCTCTTACATAGGTGTGCTGAGTTTGGTGAAAATATCTCATTCCGTTCACGAGTTATAGCCATTTTAGTAAAAGTGGCTCCACCCACTTCGAACGTTTTGGCGGCCCTTGGGGATCGTGAAACAAAATTTAAACTTTTTATGATAATTATTGACAATCAGACTCCGGAGAATCACGCTGCACTGGTTTGGTTCCGATCGGGCCAAAAACCTAGGGCTAGTTCGCAAAATAATTTTTCAAAAAATCCAAAACACCCAAACACCCAAGGATTCCAATGACATAAGACACTTGAGCCTACTCCTAACGGTTCAGAAGTTATGAGCCATTTCGTACTTTTGACCACTGTAGCGCCCCCGTCAAGCCAATCGGGCGAGCCTTGCTGACTTTGTAGATGGTGTGAGCACTACCAGCCCTCAAAGTTTCAAGTCTCTATGACTTATGGTTTAGTCTGCCCGATCACTTTTAGGGGAGAATGCTGATCCTTAGAAATTTTAACAATTACAATATTCAGCGCTATGCACTTGAACCTCCTAAAAATGACTGGCAAATTCCTCCTTGTGTGTTCTATTGAAGAAAGAAAGTCATAACAGTTTGGAACGACATGAGTGTGAATAAATGATGATGGAATTTTCATTTTGGATGAATAATTCCTTTAAATATGTAGCTCATTCATTCTGAATAATATATTTGTGTTAATTTTGGCATCACTTGAAATAACCCGTTGTTTTGATGGTGCATTTTAGATGAACACATAATCAGCTTTTGCTAGACAACCCTATCGCTTCACACCTGGAGGTTTGATTTAATCAAAGCCTTGCAGAGAGTGTTATTTTGTCCGGTAAAGCTTATGGGAAAGTTATTGCGAGAGGAGATACTGTCAACACAGGTGTTTTGTTCATTACCTGACATTGATATTTACATGCAATGCGGCTAGTCTCTAATATAGAAGCCTGAAGCTTCTTCTACCATAAATAAATACTTCATCCACATGCCTGAGATACACTTGTACAGCATCAGCATATTTAAGGCCTTGGAGGATAGCCGTGAGTTAATTTAGGCAAAATCATAATGTAGAAGCTCTAAGCTCAAAATTACACTGCCAGACATAGACATTTCTATCAAAAACATGTCTTAAATGTGATAAATACCCACAAGCAATTATATTCTTATTTGGTGAAACTCAGAAATTTTAATAGTAGTAATTAATTTAATACTTTTTCATTTCACACTAGTCTCTGCACTAGTGGTGTAAATTTTCCACTAACTCTTTCTCCAGTTACATCTTGACAGTCTTGATGAGTGAATCATTGAATCATTCACTCAACCGATTTGTTCAAAAATGGTTATTCAATCAGAAAATAAACAAGTGACTGTTCTTATGAGTAAATTAATTATTAGTTCAATCAATTCATTCAAAATGTTGACTCTCTTTATGAGTGATTCATTGAATTGTTAATTTGAACAATTTGTTTAAAAACTGATTTGTTCAAGAACACGAGTTACGTAATCAGATTATTTTTTTTAAGTAACTAGTAAAGAAATGCATTACTTTTAAATTAATTTATAACTAAATGTGAACATATATTTACTCATTTACTTCTTCTCCTGTGTCCTATTCTTCTGTATTCCAGAAAGGCAGCACAGCTGAGAGGTTTGTTTGAGCTGCGCCCTCTACTGTACAGGCGTGAATTTACATTTATTTCAACCTGAGGCTTATTCATTTCACTTTTGGTGTGAAAGGGCCTTGCCAAAAAATATAACTTTTTAAAACAAACAAACAAACAGCCCAGATGAGAAAAAGTAACGCAAAAGTAAAATAACATTACTTTCCATAAAAAGTAACTAAGTAATGCAATTAGTTACTTTTTTTAGGGAGTGATGCAATATTGTAATGCATTACCTTTAAAAGTAACTTTCCCCTACACTGTTTGTGAGTGAGTCATTGAATAGTTTTCTCAACCAATACATTCTAAAGTGCTGCTTCATTCAGGAAGAAAACATCACTAATGTGTTGCTAGTGTAACGGACATAGGCCGGTAAGAGCTGTGCATGTAAACCTCACTCCCCTGATCTCAAGAGGCGCTCTTGCGACTGACACTAGAGACTGCAGTCTTTTGCCTCCTTGTTAGAGCGCCCGACTTCCATGCCGGCGGACCTGGGTTCGAGTCCCGCTTAGAGCAGGCGGTTCAAACAGGAGGGGTTAGATGTGCAACAATTCTACAGTTTCTATTTTTGTTGACTAAGCAAAAACAGACAAATTCACTTGTAATATTTAGTCTAAAATCTAAAATATCAATTAACAACTTCATATTCATTGATTTGTTTATAGGAATGTGTGGTGCTACATGTACACCATTCATTCTCTTATGCTCACCAATGCTGCATTTATTTGATTAAAGATATAGTAAAAACAATTTAATTATTTTCAGATTGATTCCTGTATTTTCAGCATCTTTACTCCAGACTTCAGTGTCACATGATCCTTCAGAAATCATTCTAATATGCTGATTTGCTGCTCAAGAAACATTTCTTATTATTATCAACACTGAAAACAACTGTGCTATACACAGTTGTTCAGTTGCACAATGTGTAAAGTGACAAAATAATAATTTGTGAATCCACTTCATCATGGCTAGTCTAACAAAAATAACTCAAATCTAGATAAAGTCATAAAGCTGGATAATGACGTGCGTATGGTGTGTACTCCCTCATTTCTCATCTTAATTAAGGAAACACCTGCTGTATGGACAGGAGCCAGTGGCCTAATTGTGTCAAGAGCTCTGCACAGGGTGCAACTGCACAGCAGCAACTGTGTGTTTGAACAGGGATCAGTTACTAGTGGCCGGGAAAGTTTTGCCCCAAAGGAATGCAATAGCCTTGTGTTCAGATACCACAAGTCATGCCCGGCCGATACAAAGCGCAAGAGTCTCTCTGTCATCTTTCATCTATAAATACCCCAGCCACAAACCGCGGCACCTACACAGCACGGCCAAGGGAGGGGGTCGAATATCAGGATTTCTATAAATAAATAGATTGAAATTGCATTTTTTGCCACATGAAATAGTGTATTGAACCCATTTGATTTAACACTGCAATTTATGCATGAAGCAAGGTGACGAATGAGGCTGGGTAAAAGCATGTGGCCTTAATCAAAGCCGTCTGGTAATTCACCTCCATTAATTCGGTGCTATATGAAAAGAATATCACCCCATCTTACATTGTTATAGATGTCACGTAAAGAAAGGCACTGTATGTGCACTTTTAAAAATTACCAACCTGCAAAAACCATAACCGCACAGTAAATGCGATACTAATTGACCTTTGTGTAATATGCCTAAACGAACTTAACGAGCAGCATGATTGAATGTTAATGAGCTGCGTATATTTTACACTGGAAACATCTTTCAAATGTGACGACCTGCATGCCCACTGCTTTGAGTGGGCTTGATAGAACGCTTCACAAAACCATTAACAGTTTTTCTTTGCTTCCTTTTCCACTCTGTTTGTGCTTTTCCTCATTTTTTCATCATTGTGTTTTTTCTTGAGGTTAAAAGGACAGCTGCTTTTCATGATGACTCGAGACTGCAGATATTTTGTTGAAAAATAAATAATTACAGGCCGTTTACACAGTTCAGATCTCCTTGGAAAAAAGCGCTTCATTGTCTGAGCCACTGAAAGAATTGTTTGTCTGCAGTTTCTGAAATGAAAACATTTTTTTGTTGTTTGGAGACCAGGTAGCTTGGCTTTGGACTATTTGGTCTTCAAAAACGCCCACCTTGTGGTGAATGAGCTAACAAATGCATCAACCAGAGTCTAAAACCTTCAATTTTCCACATCTGACAACTGTGAGGGAACTGAAAATGAACCGTTACCTTATAATTTTGATATTGTAAATTTAATATCATATAAATTCTAAATTTATATGAACTATTTCATATTTTATGTAACGTAATATCTCAATATATTTACATGTAAAATATATTTTTGTCTTATGACAATGGGATTTGTAGCTACAGTATTTAAAAAATATATATTATAATATAAATTATGACAATGTGCTTGGCAAGTGTTTATTTCGGACTCTGGTATCAGTTGCAGCATAATCTTTCACCATCCCCGCTCTCTTACACTGAATTAACTCATGAATTCTTTTTAAAATGCACACATGTAATTAGATTTGGAATCTCATAATTAGGTTTATCTAGATATAATCTCATAATATTATGAGAATTATGAGAGCAGGATGTGAGCCATGGGAAGACCTGAAAGACAGTTGCTTCAAAGAACCATAGGGGCCTAATGCAAGTATATATTCATATTCTCAGGCTGCGGACTCCTCTGAAACCTGACTGCGGAGTGGTCCACTCTGCGTGAACTCTAATTAAACTAAGACACTCCGGCGAGACCTTCCCATGCAGAGACATGTTTGCTTGTTGATCACGGATGCTGGAGATTTTCACACACCTCTCACCTCTCTGAGTTTTGAACCTTGGGGAAAGAATGTAATCTACAGCCTCACACATCTGAAGTAAAAAATAAATGCTATCATGTCATATTGTATGTCTCACAGTTTCATCTTGGCTGAAAGGGAAAGTTCACCTAAAAGTGAAAATTCTGTCATCATTTGCAAACCCTCCTGTTGTTTCAAACCTGTTTCTTTCCTTCTGTGAAACACAAACAAACGTTTATGTTGTCTTAAGGTGATGATACACGGGGCAACTTTTTGAGCAATGTTGCTGGGCAATGTTGCCGTCAACGTGCAACCTGATGAGACACAGGGCAACTAATTAGGGCAACAGACAGTTGGCAGCAACTAATCAGAGAGGAGCAAATCTATTGCCAACTCAATAAATACTTTATTATAAACACTTGTTAGGCACTTTATTTCAACTTTTCAAATATTTTCTTCATTTTTATTAAAAATAAATGCCTTTCCGATCTGATTTGTGACAGGAAAAGGGAGAAGAGTGAGTTCGGCAAAAGGCGGATTCGAACCCGCGTCGATCGCATCAAAAGCTATTCAATGACTACAGACTTTGAAAAATCCCGTCTTTTTAGTATTTAACTGAAATCATTGAATAGCTTCATTACAGCATACACACATTACTTTCGGACAGTTGTTGGTATTTTAAGCAATATATGAGGTAAATTCCCTGTTTTGGGTTGACGCATGACAACTTACTAGCGTAAAAAGATAAAAGTTCACACTCCTTTTCTCCGCTCCACTGCCGCTGAGAGGCCGCCATCTTGTTTGAATTTTTTCTGAAATCTCCGAACCGGTCACGTGATCGGCTGCTAACATTCTGATTGGAGGATCTCAAAAAATTGCCCACGACCGATCTAACGTATCCAGATATATATTTGTTGCTCATTCTCAGTGGGAAAGTGCCCAAGCAACGTTGCTCGGCAACATTGCCCGGCAACATTGCTCAAAAAGTTGCCCCGTGTATCATCACCTTTAGATATGAATGGATGGAAATAATGTTATAAAAGGAATGTCACTACAATATCATTTTTTCAGTGACAAAACTCTTCTTAGAATCCCGACCTCCTGAGCTGAGGCATATCAATTACAGAATCAGAAGTGAATTTAGTCAGTTTAGCAAGTGTCAATAACTTGAAACCACATCCTGTCATAATTGTTTCCAAACTCATAATTTGGAGGACTCGAAGATAGCATTACATCTCATTTAGTGTTCCACAGAGCAAAAAAAGTAATTAAGATAAAGGTTTGGAACTACATGAGGGTGATCAAACAATGCATATAATTTATATATATATATATATATATATATATATATATATATATATATATATATATATATATATATCCTTTGTGCATCAAAAAAAAGTTACACATAGGTGCAAAATGGACAAAAATGTCCATGTCCAAAAACTGATGATTTATTAATATTTTTTTCCACTTTCAATTTTTTTAACCAGCATCTGTTCTATCCATAGATACCAAACATTCATTAATTTTAAGAACTGTATCCCTTTAAATGCTGGTTTGTTTACATAATGCTATAGGTGTTTTTTATGAAAAAATTAAAAATAGTAGTTTATTTTCATAAACTAAATGCTAAGCAGAATTTTTTTTCTTTGCTTATTAGATTCTTGGGTGTGTCAATGAAGAACAACAACATTAATTTTGAGGCATTTATATTTTTTATGTAGTGTCAGATTTTTTTACAAAAACTAACACTTAGGTCCATAATGGACAAAAATGTCCATGCCAAAAAACTGTCATAGAAATATTATATATTAATATTTTTTTCCACTTTCACTGACTGTTTTTTTATCAGCATCTCTTCTATTCATATTTACCAAACATTCATTCATTTTCAGAATTTTAACGCTTTACAAATCGGTTTCTTTACATCCTCGGCTTCTAATGCACCTGTGTGCTCACTGTCAGTGGGCAACACTAGCTTCAGAGCTTCCTCTGCTGAGTAACGTCTCTTCATCTTGCAAACAATGAAATGACCAACCCCTCAAGCACCACATTTTTATAGGTTTGGCTGTGAGGACACCTGTGTGAACTCAAACTTTGTATAAAATCTACCAGACTAAACAATCAGCATTTTCTTGTGGTGAAAACTAAAACAATGTGTTTAGGGGCTTCTGAACTGCGTTCAGCATTCGCTTAGTGAGGTCTGAACGTGCTCTGACAACGGCAGTGATGTCTAGCACTCATTGAGGTATAAGCGCGAGACATCACTGCCGTTGTCAGAGTGTGATCAGACCTCACTAAACGAGTGCTGAATGCAGTTGGACATGGTGTTTTAGAGGTAAAAAATTATATAAATACTGTTCGGTTTCTCACACAAACCGATCGTTTCATGTCTTAGGACATCAATGTGTCGTCACGAGCCGCAGGGTTTAATATGGATTTGTCTAAGCAAGTTTTATTTACTCTTATAAAAGAAGTTCCCATTGACCCACATTATACGGCTGACGGCATTAGGGGCCGTTCACACAGAACGCGTTTTTCTATTCCAATGCGCTACTTTCCCATTGTTTTTCTATGTAAACACGCGCTTGACGGACGTGCATGACCGTTACGCTCGCGTCTTTTGCAGCGCCTCACACATGAGCACCGCGTTTTTAAGACGCCGTGTCAAGTTAAAAGAATTTCAACTTTTACACGCAGCGCAGCTCATCAATGTCAGTTCCAAAACAGTGGACCAATCAGAAGAACTTGGAGGCGGGGCAAGTGTTGCGAGTTGGCATGACAACTGTTTTATATAATGGCAACATGGTGGAGGAGGCGCTCATTATTATCTTATTTTCTTTTTTTCCATGTCAAAACTTGTATCTGTAAATTCTGCAGTTTGCCTATTTCTATTATTTCCGTTATTGTCGTTATTGCATCACGTCTCAAAGGCGCGTCTCGAGACTCTCACGTCACCTACATCTTGGATGCCCTGGGGGTAAGCAGATAAACATCAAATTTTCATTTTTGGGTGAACTATCCTTTTAAGGTCCTGGGTGTGAGTATTTTTTGTACGGAGGGTAAAATTGATTTTTTGAAGGAAATGAGGGTAAAATATTAAAATTCCAATAAAAATAAACACCTGAGCCAAAAAATAAGGTAGTTGGCATTAACAAAGGCACACTTATAACAAAAAACAAAACTGAAATGGACAAAAATGTCCATAAGGTCGCACAAGGGATATGTGTGTATATATACATATATACAAGTTTTATTTAAATATAAGTTTTATTTAAATTAATTATAATGAGTTTGCAATGAACAGCTGCATTTTTCTGAATTTTGGCGTCTACTATTTTAGTTCAACTGGGTGTTTGTTTTATTAATGATTTTGGTATAATTATAGAAAAGTCTGTTAGTGTATCTATCGTCTGCTGTGTGTGAAAGAAATGTGTGAGAGAGTCTGAAATATTTTATTTATTATATTTATTTATTTATTCAGAGTTGAGAAAACTGCATTTGTTTCATGGTATTGAATAATTAAAAAAAAAAAACACAGAGGACCACTTGAATAACACTAAGTCTTGTCTCTCTCACTCTCATTTATTGTTAAAGGGAGTACTACTGTATATATGTATATATATATATATATATACACACACAAACACAAGCAAGCAATACATATCATGCCAGTTTAAAGCATTTTTAAAGAAGTCTCTTATGCTCACCATTCTGCATTGCTTTGATGAAAATGCATTAAAAAAACTAATATTATTACAATTTAAAATAACTGTTTTCTATTTGAATATGCTTTAAAATGTAAAAATTAAAATGTAATTACTTCTTTTAAAAAAACTGACCTCAAACTTATACAACCTTAAACTTAACAAATAAAAATATTTATGTAAATGGTATTGTTATCTATATGCAATGCATAATACAACACACTTGTATGTGCCTCACTACTGCTAGACCTGTGAATTGTTTTAAATATATATTATATTCATTTATGATACACTGGGTCAGAGGTTAAGCACTCATCAAATTATTGACAATAATGATATCCTTAATGGGAAGTCGAGTTTGTTAATGTTCTGCAGAGGTGGGGTTAAAATTGACTTGAATAATTGCTCTAAATTGCCTTGTAAATCTAGCAGGACTGTAAACGAGTATTGATCTTGTTTAAGTGGTGTGCAAAGTGAGCTCAATGGCAATCAAATTAGGCAGGGGAACGGTCGGAAATGCATGTGCTATGATGTAGTTCTTTATAATCCCATTGACTGCAATAGACCGTCTGAAAGCAATACAATTGACTGGCCTGTGACTGATCGCATCCTTTTTTTGGCAGCTGAAAACTCTTACTCAGGCTCTTCGGAACAGTATCACTCTAATTATCTCATAATGGAATGTCCATCACTGACCTGATAATTGTGAAAAGGGCTAAAAGGTCCAGCCTTGACTCATTTTAACACAGCATTAAATGTCTGGGTTTAGGAAATGTCGGTTTACTTCTTCCACCATGTTCCTGTCAATGTAAGAAAACACCTGGTGCATTTTAATTTCTTTACACCATGTTAAACACATCAGCAAAGTCTAAAGAAACACTGCAAGAATTGAACATTTTAGGAAAACATCAAATTAGACAATTGTGGAAACATCCACAGCTGTAATTGGATAGTTAAGGCTGAAGTCTTATGCGATTCATTCTCTTTCATGCACAAGGAGTCAGTCTTAATGAACAGAGATATGCCCTCTCCAGGGCTCGTCGTATTTCTTTTGATTCCTGTTGGCCCACATTCAAATAGACACTCAAAAATCCCCAAAAGTTTTCTCACCAACACTCATTGCTGAAAGTATTGTATAAAGTATCATTGCTGATGTATTAGAGCGAAAATTATAGATCGTTGTATCGGCAAGTGTATAATAACCATTGACTGTAACTAGTCTGAAATATGCTAGTATTATACAGGACTGGACTGGAGAGTCATATAGAAGTTATTATAGTCACAGACTGAGGGCCCCACGGCCTCTTTTGAATGGTCGTCAATGATGAAATATGCTTATTGGGTCCAGATAGTGCATCCAAACGGCATCTAAAGGAACAGAAGGGACTAATGGGATCATGTTAACCTGCCAAATCTTGACCCCTTGGTTTTTATTAGTCCACCAGGAAACAATGTTTCAAAAGTACCAATCGTCAAAAGTCTAGTTCAGCAAGACTAAAGTTAAAATTGAATTAAACTGAAGAGAGATTGTTTTAACCAGGGGTTTTCAAACTGGGGTCCGGGGATATTAATATTAAGTAATCAATAATATCTTCTTTTTTCTTCTTCTTTTTTTTTTTGTGTATTTCTGCCATGTATCCGCTTAATCCCAGGGTTAGTTCACCCAAAAATGAAATTTCTGTCATTAATTACTCACCCTCATGTCGTTCCAAACCCGTAAGACCTTTGTTCATCTTATTCATCATATTTATTTATTTATTTTTTTTTACTATTTTCTTCTTTTGTAAAATGGAGAAACCCCACAAGCTCTGTTTGAAATACCTCTGTGCCAAACCTTGGTTTGAACCTCAGTTTCCCTGCCAATGATTCAGGGTCCAAAGAGACAGCTGTCATTGACTGGGCGGGTTGGATCAGAGGGAATGGAGAGACAGATCAATCAGCACAGGAGAGATGAAACTGAATAGACTCTCTTTTCAGGGCACTATTGAACTGTTATTTAGCTTTCCAACCAGTGACTACTTACACAATCCCTCAGTCAATAGTAACGTAAGATTCAATCATCTCAGGCTAGTCATTCCCTAATTAGATTCTAATGCGCCAAAGTGCTCTACTTTTTTGGAAACAAACATCTCAAATGTAATGCATTTAGAGAAGATTTACGTATATTGTTTGTGTCTTGTCAAGCATTTGAGCTCGAGGCTCGTGTAAATGTTCAATTATTGAGGATGCCACTGAATTCTGTCTGTGATCTGACAGGAATGTCAACTAACATGAACAGGTTACTGTAAAAGTCTGTTTTATTTGTATTAACATGAATTTTTCTATTAAAACTGAACTTGATGATATCAATGAGGGAGATAATACTATAAACAAAAATGCATGCATAGCCATAAATGTGTTTTAAAAACATTTCTCTTGATTTAAAATGAAAGGTTAAACACTGCATCAACAAACAGCAGTGAGGTTAACAGGCAAATTTCCTTTAAGACTTTCTGTAGAGTTTTTCATTGACCCACATTTCCAAAAGACAATGTTGCAATATCTCCCCTGCGTATCTCGCAATCAGTATAATATCGTTCTCATGAGCTTCTGCGCTCAGCTAACAATTGTCCTCTGTCGCAAGATGAAAACAGACAATATTAGCTGCTTTGATGGCTCTGCAGGGAAGACACAGCCCACTTCACTGCATGCTAGCACTTCAAATAAACTGAAAAATGGTAGTAATCAAACACAGTGTTAGCTCTTGCAGAGGACAACTGTAGTGTATGCTGGGACATCACCTTGCCAGATAAGTCTTCTGGTTGTTTTGCTGGAGCTGCATAATTCAATAAATAATTGCTGGTGCAAAAAAGCAATTTTATGCAGGTTTGTTCTGATGTAGGTGTGTGTGCGTGGGCATGTTTTTGTGAAATATCAGGACACAAATGTGTATAATGACATGGGTGTGACATAGGTATTACAAGGAGAGGGTGACTTATGAGGACATTACCCCATGTCCCCACTTTTCAAAAGGCTTATAAATCATACAGAATGGGTTTTTGTGAGAAAGTAAAAGTGTGCACAGTTTCCTGTGATGGTTACGTTTAGGGGTAGGGGTAGTGTTGGGGGATAGAAAATATGGTTTGTACAGTATAAAAACCATTACGCCTATGGAATGTCCCCACAATTCACAAAAACAAACGTGTGTGTGTGTGTGTGTGTGTGTGTGTGTGTACGGAAAGTATTCAGACCCCCTTAAATTTTTCACTCTTTGTTATATTGCAGCCATTTGCTAAAATCATTTAAGTTCATTTTTTTTCCTCATTAATGTACACACAGCACCCCATATTGACAGAAAAACACAGAATTGTTGACATTTTTGCAGATTTATTAAAAAAGAAAAACTGAAATATCACATGGTCCTAAGTATTCAGACCCTTTGCTGTGACACTCATATATTTAACTCAGGTGCTGTCCATTTCTTCTGATCATCCTTGAGATGGTTCTACACCTTCATTTGAGTCCAGCTGTGTTTGATTATACTGACTGGACTTGATTAGGAAAGCCACACACCTGTCTATATAAGACCTTACAGCTCACAGTGCATGTCAGAGCAAATGAGAATCATGAGGTCAAAGGAACTGCCTGAAGAGCTCAGAGACAGAATTGTGGCAAGGCACAGATCTGGCCAAGGTTACAAAAAAAATGTATGCCGCACTTAAGGTTCCTAAGAGCACAGTGGCCTCCATAATCCTTAAATGGAAGACATCTGGGACGACCAGAACCCTTCCTAGAGCTGGCCGTCCGGCCAAACTGAGCTATCAGGGGAGAAATAAGATTCTCTGGTCTGATAAGACCAAGATAGAACTTTTTGGCCTTAATTCTAAGCGGTATGTGTGGAGAAAACCAGGCACTGCTCATCACCTGTCCAATACAGTCCCAACAGTGAAGCATGGTGGTGGCAGCATCATGCTGTGGGGGTGTTTTTCAGCTGCAGGGACAGGACGACTGGTTGCAATCGAGGGAAAGATGAATGCGGCCAAGTACAGGGATATCCTGGACGAAAACCTTCTCCAGAGTGCTCAGGACCTCAGACTGGGCTGAAGGTTTACCTTCCAACAAGACAATGACCCTAAGCACACAGCTAAAATAACGAAGGAGTGGCTTCACAACAACTCCGTGACTGTTCTTGAATGGCCCAGCCAAAGCCCTGACTTAAACCCAATTGAGCATTTCTGGAGAGACCTAAAAATGGCTGTCCACCAACGTTTACCATCCAACCTGACAGAACTGGAGAGGATCTGCAAGGAGGAATGGCAGAGGATCCCCAAATTCAGGTGTGAAAAACTTGTTGCATCTTTCCCAAAAAGACTCATGGCTGTATTAGATCAAAAGGGTGCTTCTACTAAATACTGAGCAAAGGGTCTGAATACTTAGGACCATGTGATATTTCAGTTTTTCGTTTTTTAATAAATCTGCAAAAATGTCAACAATTCTGTGTTTTTCTGTCAATATGGGGTGCTGTGTGTACATTAATGAGGGAAAAAATGAACTTAAATGATTTTAGCAAATGGCTGCAATATAACAAAGAGTGAAAAATTTAAGGGGGTCTGAATACTTTCCGTACCCACTGTATAGATATATATATATATATATATATATATATATATATATATATATATATATATATATATATATATATATATATATACAGTCAAACCAAAAATTATTCAGACATTATATACACTGAAAAAAATTATAAATGCAACACTTTTGTTTTTGCCCCCATTTTTCATGAGCTGAACTCAAAGATTTAAGACTTTTTCTATGTACACAAAAGGCCTACTTCTCTCAGATATTGTTCACAAATCTGTCTAAATCTGTGTTAGTGAGCACTTCTCCTTTGCCGTGATAATCCATCCACCGCACAGGTGTGGCATATCAAGATGCTGATTAGACAGCATGATTATTGCACAGGTGTGCCTTAGGATGGCCACAATAAAAGCCCACTCTAAAATGTGCAGTTTTACTGTATTGGGGGGGTCCGGAGACCAGTCAGTATCTGGCGTGACCACTATTTGTCTCACGCAGTGCAGCACATCTTCATCTCTACTGAGCCAATCTATGCACTTTGTGAGCATCAAGCCGTCATAAGTCATATTTCTTGAATATAAACACTTAATTTTGATGTTATCACATGAAACACATATTTAGACGGCCAGGCAAAACATTTTAACAGTGCGAACACCTTCTTTAAAAAATAAAACTGAAATAGGAAGACTTTTCATCTCTAAAAGTCTGAGTCACATGTTAGACAGACCTTGGCTTTGTTGCTGGAGTGTCTCTGTGAGGTCCTGTAGGTGTAGCAGAAGAAGACCTCCAGCGCCTAACAGCAGCAGGAACCAGAAGGAGCAGGGGAGTCTCATGACCGTTGAGCACAGGGACCTCCTTCTGCCTCCACAGCCAGCCTCCAGAACCCTACACTCTACCAACATCACGGCCTGTGACGCACGGCCCTGACGGTGGGACCTACACACACACACACACACAGAAAGAAAAAACACTTCAGCACAGTGCCTTAGCAACCAAGGACATTGTGACTGCTTTACTTCTGCAAGACAGGCTATAATAAAGAAATCTACTTAATTCTGCTGTTGGGAACTGTTGAGAACTTTTATTAGTTTTCCCAAGTTAAGAATTGAAAAGGACAATGGGGCGTTTGCATTTGTGAATTTTATTTCTGTATCTCACGCTACAATGTGCATGCATTTATATAAATAGCGTGTTGTGTTTTCGCAGATTTATCTGATGAATATTCTGCTGACTGCAAGGTCCCATTTCCCACAAGAGAGGATGCAAGACAGAGAATAAGAAAGAGAGAAAGGGAGGCACAGTTGTGTGTGGAGAGTATGCCAGGTTTGCTGTTCTCAGCAGGTGAGAGCAGCATAAGGAATCATGTGCTCTGAGCCTATAGGGACCTGAAGCCTACTCAAAACATCTTGCCCTGCCTGTTCCATGTGTATCTTCTACACTCTGTGAGATTAGACTACCTGACTCACACGACCCACACAAACATAAATTCTTATTACAAACATTCATCATACAATGTGCCTCGTGGAGCTTAACACCAAACAAATCTGGTGCACTGAGGAGGAAATTATAGACTGATGTGAATTAATTTGCTTTTAACATTATTAATAGGACTGTGCATAATAACATTAAATCCACATTAAATGCCACTTTTCCACAAACACAGACAGGCTACAAAATTGAGCCTGAACAGTCAGTAAAGGAATTGCTTAACCTTCAGAAAATGACTGAAGCCAATTTCAGGTGGTCAAACTAAATTTTACATGAGCTTTTTTTTTTCCATTCACTTTTGTATGGAAGCTTGTTTCTGCCACTGAACAAAAAATAAAAAAGATATGATTGTAACTTTTTATCTCGCAATTCTGACATTTTTCTCAGAATTGCGAGATATAAACTCACAATTACGAGTTATAAAGTCAGAATTGCGAGATCTAAACTCACAATTGCAAGTTATAAAGTCAGAATTGCGAGATCTAAACTCACAATTGTGAGATATAATGTCAGAATTGCGAGATATAAACTCACAATTGCGAGTTATAATGTCAGAATTGCGAGATATAATCTCACAATTGCGAGTTATAAAGTCAGAATTGCAAGATATAAACAATTGTGAGTTATAGTCAGAATTGTGTAATATAAAGTCGCAATTGTGTTATAAAGTCAGAATTGTGATATAAAGTCAGAATTGTGAGTTATAAAGTCAGAATTGTGAGATATAAACTCACAATTGCGAGTTATAAAGTCAGAATTGCAAGATATAAACAATTGTGAGTTATAGTCAGAATTGTGTAATATAAAGTCGCAATTGTGATATAAAGTCAATTGTGAGTTATAAAGTCAGAATTGTGAGATATAAAGTCAGAATTGCAAGTTATAAACTCACAATTGTGAGTTATAAAGTCAGAATTGTGAGATATAAAGTCAGAATTGCAAGTTATAAACTCACAATTGTGAGTTATAAAGTCACAATTGCGAGTTATAAAGTCAGAATTGCAAGATATAAACAATTGTGAGTTATAGTCAGAATAGTGTAATATAAAGTCGCAATTGTGTTATAAAGTCAGAATTGTGATATAAAGTCAATTGTGAGTTATAAAGTCAGAATTGTGAGATATAAAGTCAGAATTGCGAGTTATAAACTCACAATTGCGAGTTATAAAGTCAGAATTGCGAGATATAAACTCACAATTGCGAGTTATGTCAGAATTGCGAGATATAAACTCACAATTGCGAGTTATAAAGTCAGAATTGCAAGATATAAACAATTGTGAGTTATAGTCAGAATTGTGTAATATAAAGTCGCAATTGTGATATAAAGTCAGAATTGTGAGATATAAAGTCAGAATTGCGAGTTATAAACTCACAATTGCGAGTTATAAAGTCAGAATTGCGAGATATAAACTCACAATTGCGAGTTATGTCAGAATTGCAAGATATAAACTCACAATTGCGATATAAACTCACAATTGCGAGTTATAAAGTCAGAATTGCAAGATATAAACAATTGTGAGTTATAGTCAGAATTGTGTAATATAAAGTCGCAATTGTGATATAAAGTCAATTGTGAGATATAAAGTCAGAATTGCAAGTTATAAACTCACAATTGCTAGTTATAAAGTCAGAATTGCGAGATATAAACTCACAATTGCAAGTTATGTCAGAATTGCGAGATATAAACTCACAATTGCGAGTTATAATGTCAGAATTGCAAGATATAAACACAATTGTGAGTTATGGTCAGAATTGTATGATATAAAGTCGCAATTTATAACGTTTATAACGCGCAATTGTTAGTTTATAACTCATAATTCTGACTTTTATTTCTTGCAATTCTGAATTTAGATCTCGCAATTCTGAGAAAACAAGTCAGAATTGTGAGATATAAATTCGTAATTGTGAGGAAAAAAAGTCAGAATTGTGAGATAAAAAGTTTTTATTTTTTTATTTAGTGGCAGAAACAAGCTTCCATAGGTTTGCAAACCAACTGGGACATGTACATAATACCTGATTTGTGTGGTTTTCTACCAGTAAACTTTATATACATTACAGTTTAACTGTTTTCAACATTGATAATAAGAAATTTTTCTTAAACACCAAATATTAGAATAATTTCTGAAGGATCATGTGACACTAATGATGTTCACAATTCAACTTTGCATCACAGGAGTAAATTACATTTAAAAAAATATTGTGATACTGCCACATTAATGACCTCTAAGCATAAACTTTGCCTCTAGTCAAAATGTATTATATATCAAGTTGACTACAAAATCTATTACGTTTTCGGTCATTAAAATTAGCCAACAATTATAATTTTTTATTTATTTAAAGTTCAGAAAGTCAAGAACTCTGAGATGGAAAAAAACAATATCACAATTTTAACTGGTCTGGTGTCATCAAAATAAATCAAAGCCCAGCAATTACAGAAATTATATATAGCACTGTAAATGTGGCTTCATTTGCTGTGCAAAGTCATTTTCATTTGCTTGAAAGCATTTTCCATTCAGAACTTAAATGTAAGTGCTGCCTTTTCTACTGTAAAACCGAACATCAAGCCTTTGCCAGATGGAAACCAGCCTTATCATCTTGCTACATCAAAACACCAAAATTGCAGCTTGATGTGTACAGTCGCATCTTTGCAGGCAATCACAGCAGAGGTGATGGGGGTTAGATTTCTTTAACAACAGCTTTGAGTAAAAAAACACCCCATGCACCTGCTCCTTCATCGACACCCCCTTTCCTTTTATCTGGGCTTGATTGCTTTTCCCTGGATTGGACCACTTCCCCCATTACGCCAGTCCCAGGATATTGCTGATCCCTGACCTGTATGATAGTGGGATTTAAAAAGGTCTTGAGTAGCACAAGGAAACCTGTGGATGTAATCTAGAGCTGCCCTCCTCAGTCGAGCCAGAGGATCTTCTGCTAATGAAAGCAGTTCTCTCACCAGATGCTACCCTGCCATTTAAGATCTTACATTTGACATCCACTTGTGATTATACTTCTAATTCAAACCCAGGTCAAAAGGGCTACATTATTTCACTTTTTAATAATTATTACTTCTATTAAGCAAGCTCTTATGCAACTTGCCCATTAGTCAGACTATAATAATCATGTGAAATATGGAAATTAGATGCTGGATCATTATAAACTTATTCTTTAAATAACTTTAATAAGTCACTTTAAAGAAGTTTTATTCCACCACATGGCCACAAAGTCAAAATAAAATAAAATAAAATAAAATAAAATAAAATAAAATAAAATAAAATAAAATAAAATAAAATAAAATAAAATAAAATAAAATAAAATAAAATAAAATAAATAAAATAAATAAAATAAAATAAAATAAAATAAAATAAAATAAAATAAAATAAAATAAAATAAAATAAAATAAAATAAAATAAAATAAAATAAAATAAAATAAAATAAATAAAATAAAATAAAATAAAATAAAATAAAATAAAATAAAATAAAATAAAATAAAATAAAATAAAATAAAATAAAATAAAATAAAATAAAATAAAATAAAATAAAATAAAATAAAATAAAATAAAATAAAATAAAATAAAATAAAATAAAATAAAATAAAATAAAATAAAATAAAATAAAATAAAATAAAATAAAATAAAATAAAATAAAATAAAATAAAATAAAATAAAATAAAATTAAATTAAATTAAATTAAATTAAATTAAATTCTGCCTTGTAAAGGCTGGTCAGAAATCATGAGTTTAATCAAAATTATTTTAAGCTTCTCTTCAGGTTTATACATCTGTAAGTAGTGATGATGGATATAAAACATACAGTGTGAGTAGAAACTAAATATTCTTCCAAATTTTATTTCATGAATATTTATAATATATATTTTTTGCAGTATAAATTGGTTTTTATACATGAATATACATACCTTATTACAGAGGGGATAATTTTGGGTTGTCCATAGCATTACAAAATGTAACTTTTTAAAAACTTGTGCACCGATGAATTATGTGCAGACCATAATATGTCTAAATAAAGTTTATTTTGATTGTTCTGCCTTAAAGTCAAGTCTGAAGTCAGATACAGTGTAATTCAGGTCGTAGTGGCCTGTTTCGATCATGTTTCTTTGCAACATTTGCAAATTTGGAGGTTGTAACCACATCACAGGCTCGCAAAGACCAGATGTGCACAATTACCCATGATAAATTAAATCTCTGTATTTACATAAACAGACAAAATCAATTTTGTTTCACTTGTTTGGACAGCTGTTAATTACAAAATACACAAGCTTGTGCTGATAGACCGTTCACAGCTGTAAATTGAGTTCTGCAAAAGTTTAGTTGCTAGTGAAGCTAAGTTAAAAACAGCCTTGAGTCTTAAACTACTGGTTGATGTGATCTGTTGAGCTGCTGTATTCTGTGTAGTGTCATATTAACATTCATTATGGTGACAGATGGATGACATACTTGCAAATCAATACCACTGTAAGCTTCCCCACCGTCTCTCCCCCACTTCACTGTCCTTCCTTGCCGAACACATTCATCATTGCTCTGAATATTATACCTCGCTTTTGCAATTATTACCCTGTTGAATCAGTACTCTGAAATTAGAAAAGATTAAAACCATTGATCCAGTTTACAACGTTCAAACATAGCAACCATGTTGCATTGATTTGTCAACATAATCGCAGTGTAATCTTATTAAAAAAGCAGCATTTATCTCCACATGCTTTTTTGATGTTATTAATTCCCTTTCCAAGGTAAAATAATTTTAGTACATGCTGATGATTCTCTGTGCATGGGTAGTTTTGTTCAAAGAACTGGCTCTGCATTTTAACTGGGTTGGGATGTGTCCTAGTAACTTTAAAGGGTTAGTTCACCCAAAAATGAAAATTCTTTCATTTATTACTCACCCTCATTTCGTTCCACACCTGTAAGACCTTCATTCATCTTCAGAATACAAATTAAGATATTTCTAATAAAATCTGATGGCTCAGTGAGGCCTCCATTGCCAGCAAGATAATTAACACTTTCAATGCCCAGAAAGCAACTAAAAGCGTATTTAAAACAGTTCATGTGACTACAGTGGTTAAACCTTAATGTTATGAAGCGACGAGAATACTTTCTGTGCGCCAAAAAAACAAAATTGCGACTTTATTCAACAATATCTAGTGATGGGCGATTTCAAAACACTGCTTCATGAAGCTTCGAAGCTTTACGAATCTTTTGTTTTGAATCAGTGGTTCGGAGCGCGTATCAAACTGCCAAAGTCACGTGATTTCAGTAAAAGAGGCTTTGTTACGTCATAAGTGTTTCGAAACGTTTCGAAATTTCAATGGTTCATGTGACTTTGGCAGTTTGATACATTCTCCGAACCACTGATTCGAAACAAAAGATTTGTAAAGCTTCATGAAGCAGTGTTTTGAAATCAACCATCACTTAATATTGTTGAATAAAGTCGTTATTTTGTTTTTTTTGGCGCACAAAAAGTATTCTTGTCGCTTCATAACATTAAGGTTGAACTACTGTAGTCACATGAACTGTTTTAAATATGTCTTTAGTAGCTTTCTGGACATCAAAATTGTTAATTATCTTGCTGTTGTAGCAAATTAGCTCAAAATAAATATGAATAATTAATCATAACTAGTTATAATTAATTATTAATATTTTAATCAGTTAATAAAATTGTAAAATGTAATAAAATTAATATTACAATCAATTAACCTGTTGTTCAATGAACACGCAGTGTTAATTGTTTATTAATTCTAAGAAATGTTCATTTCCAGGTTATGGGAAATAACAATCTTATTCTACTAAAAGCCTGTAGTCAGGACCGACATGAATAGGGACTCCCGTATATGAGCGCAAAACACAGACAACCTTACGTGTGACATGAACAAGACTTTATTAACTAGACTAAACACTTAAACTACTCTAACATTCACACACATACATGCATACAGTTTACCAAGAGAGAGAGGGCTAAAGCAGAGTACAGGAAGCAAGAGGTTACAGCATTGTTGGACATTTCAGCAGATCAACAGCCTTGAGCAAACCATCAGTTTAGTTTTAACAGGCCCTTCTTTCAAAGGGGTAAGGATACTCAATGTATCCGATAATGAGACTAAGTTTGATACTTGCATGTCTCTCCAAGTTGAATTAAAACTGTCCTGATGCAATTTGTGGAGGTTTCTGTTGAATCTTTGCTAATATTGTCTTGATGAAAGAGAACCAGTTGGATTCAGAGGATCTTTGGTGAATGGAAGGTCTAGGCCGAGGCCTGGCACAAGCTTGGGGTTCCTTAGAAGCTTCTAGCTTCTTAAAGCGTCATCTTGACGTCAGCATTTGTCAGTAAAAAAAGAAGAAGAGCAGGAAGAGCAGGAAGAGAGGGGTTTTATCTTGTGATCCATGAATATAAGGGGTGGAGACGTCACACCCTCTTAAGGTGTCTGAGCCAATAAGGAGTTGCCCCCTCGGAGGGAAGTTTTACGAGTCTTTGTTCTGTAGCAAGATATTAGCATAAAACACTGGATTGGATGTTTGAGAGAAGAACCCTCTAGATTCTTATAATACTAATGTGTCACAGAGTTAGTAACATGTAACATAAATTACCAAATAGGAAATGAAAGTTGGAGTCCGTATGATACCAAGCATGCTGCCAATGTGATCTCAGTTAACTATACATTTGCAACTATGGAACATTAATACCAAAATAGTTCAAAAGAGAGAATTAATACATAGAATAAAGCCTATAAAAGGAAAGTCATGAGATGGGAAACTTGGATACATATTTATACATTTCCCAAGTGGTTATATAGAGAATACATAGGATTAAGAGAGTTTATTTGTCCCTCTCAGAAAGAATGAGTCACTAGTCTCTACAGCATTCTTATGGATCATAAAAGTACCATATAACTGTAACAGGACACCTAGTTGTGCCTGTGTGCTAGCTACACTTGGGATGTTGGTTGCAGTTTTAGGGGGATGAGTTCAGATAGTGAGAGTGAGTTTATGGGTAAATCATTAAATACCATGAATAATTGTGTGGCTGATTGGTCCAGATGCTACACTGTCAATGGAGACCTCACTGAGCCATCGGATTTTATCAAAAATATCTTAATTTGTGTTCTGAAGATGAACGAAGGTCTTATGAGTTTGGAACGAGGGTGAGTAATTAATGACAGAATTTTCATTTTTGGGTGAACTAAACCTTTAACTTCAAGAAATTTAAAGTCGAGAGACGAAACATGAAATATATGATTATATATTTTTTTTTAATTCTAGTAAGTTGTCAATAACATTTCTCTGTAGGTGATTAGAATCAATCCTAACCTACCTACAACATATTAAACGTCACTGGTTACCAAAAAGGGTCTCTAAAGCCTTCTGAAAGCTGTGAGGACTCAATGATGTCAAACTGACCATTTAGGTTATTTACTGGGTTAACTTGAACATCAACAAGTGAGGTTACAGAAAATGTACAGTCTGAACCATAGCAATAGAGCAGATGTGCTTAAAAGAGAGGCTGAATCAGAGATTTTTACAATGATTGGGCCTTATTAGAAACAACAAAAAAAATCAAATGAAATGTAATGTGAATATAAATGAAAAGTGAAAAAGCTCCACAGTATGCTTACCCAAATGACTTGATTTCCCTAATCATACTGAAATGGTGAAATAAATCACTCTCGCTGCACAGTCAGAAATCAATTGATCTTTATAAAAATGAGATATGGGATGCCTTTGCATTATTAACTTGCCTAAGAATCTGCTTTTATGCCCACTTGCGCATTTATCTTCTATATGTTACATCAAAGGAGAAGATAGCTTATCCTTGGAATATTCTCCAGCCCACTTCCTTAGGTATTACTGGAGTGAATGAAAGATGTCTCATTATAGTGATTCTCTCACACTGAATAGAAATGATACTGCGGCATGCATGACTCACGGCTCATGCTTTCCAATCGTACAGGGCTTTAGGATAGCGATTCCCAACCAGCGGTATGCATACACCAGCAGGTATTAAACCTATTAAAAAGTACAAGATTCATATATATATATATATATATATATATATATATATATATATATATATATATATATATATATATATTAGATATATAATTAATAAATACATATAAATTAATAATAATAATTGATTTATATATATATATATATATATATATATATATATATATATATATATATATATATATATATATATATAATTAAATATTTTAATACTATGGTGTAAAAACTTTTATCCTAATTTACAGTTAAAATCACAATTATTTTTATTATTATTATATTATTATTAATACTACTACTACTATTACTACTACTAATAATGTATTATTATTATTATTTTAAAAATAATATAATAAATGAACAAAATTACACAAATTCTATTCAACATCAATTAATCTCTTTTTTTTTAAATTAATTGCTTAACCCTTTAAGTCACTTTTTAAGTGAAAAAAATGTTAGTTTGTTTTGATGGTGAAACATACTATACTCAGGATATTCTGTAAAAAAAAAAAAAAAAAAAAATCCTGAATAAAACTTTTTGTCCAACCTTTCTCCGCTTGCAGAGGGAAGAACCATATTGATTCTTGGGCATGTGTGATATTAACCTACATGGATTAATGGTTAGAGACCCACCAAAGCCTTTTCATTTACAGATCACAGCTTTTTTTCATTAAGTAAAGCGCTTCTAGAACATGATGGAGGAAGGGCTGTGATTACATGGGGATCAAAGGAAGGATGGAGAGGAAGGTTAAACCTGGTCCTATGTGTACACAGACCCCTCATCCATCAGAAGCTTTCTGCATGGATATACTGAATAATCTGTAAAAAGGGCATGAATCTGTAAAATCTACTGAATTTCGTTCTCATCTCATCTCGTCTCTAAAATCCATGCCCTCTCATTTTGGTTTCATAAATCATCTATATTGGCAGTGTATTTGCAGACAGGCTATATCTTATAATCCATAACTGTCATCCATCAGTAATTACTTGCAGCACGTGATTGTTAAACTGGGATTTAGAGTGATCTGTTTATTACAAAATGACTTGTCATGAGGTACAGATGATCTTCATCAGTCATAGTGCTGTGTGGTGTGAATCACCCATACAGATTATGTATTATGTGGCAATCTTGAGCATTCAAATCTAAAATAATAATAATAATTCATTTTTTATTATATTTTATATTTTAAGTTTGTTTTTATATCATTTTCATTTACACACAATCTCTAAACAGAAATTACCTGTAATATACCAGGAAAGGTGATGACACACGGGGCAACTTTTTGAGCAGTGTTGCCGAGCAATGTTGCTTGGGCACTTTCCCATTGAGAATTAGCAACAAATTTCTATCTGGATATTTTAGATTGGTCGTGGGCAATTTTTTTGAGATCTCAGAATTTCAGAAAAAAATCAAACAAGATGGCGGCCTCTCAGCAGCAGTGGAGCGAAGAGAGAGTGAACTTATATCTTTTTACACTGGTAAGTTGTAATGCGTCAACCCAAAACAGGGAATTTACCTCATTTAATGCTAAAAATACCAACATGTGTCCAATTTAATGTGTGTAGACTGTAATTTAGCCATCGAATGTTTTCAGTTAAATACTAAAAAGACGTGTTCTGTTTAACATCTGCTTTTGTAGGTTTTGACGTGATCAATATTTGAACAGTTGAAATAAAATGCCTAACAAGTGTTTACAGTAAAGTATTTATTGGGTTGGCAATAGATTTGCTCCTCTCTGATTAGTTGCTGCCAACTGTCCATTGCCCTAATTAGTTGCCCTGAATCTCACCCTGTGTATCATCACCTTAAAGACTGTATGTGAAAAGGGGCTAATAACTTTGCATAATTCATTACCATTCACAACAAACTTGTTTGCCGCCATGCTTCACATGGACACTGGCAATCTGGGCATCATCTGAAATTGCAATAAATAAATAAATATGATTTCACTTAGTCATTCATGTACTCTGATCTTGCAAATGCAATATTTCAGACTCCATCTGAAAGCTACCTATATCATTTGCTTACTAAAATGCTTTAATGAAACTTAGAATCTTTAACAGTCCCATTTCCATTTGAATCAAATTAAGTATGGCGTCTAATTCGACTAAGATGCAACCTGCTGAGTATATATTCACTGACGTCCTAAGAGACTTACTGCCATAGTAACCGGCCCCATGCAAGTCTCCAGATGCTACTGTCTTTCGCTACTCTCACTCAGGTCCTCTTATCCTTCTACTACCCATGCATGAAGCAGCTTACTGTGATTTTTTCAAGCAGGACATTTTCACATTCTTGTTGGTCCTGGAACAATATGATGACTTTTAGGGGTGTAACAATACACTTACGTCACGTTTTGGTTCGTTACACGATGCTAATCTCACAATACAATACTCTCACAAGTTAAAATGGTAAAAAGAAATGTTTAAATTATTACTTCTAAGATAAACATTTATCAAAAAGAGTGTTCATTAATATGCATTAAATTTGGTATTACACCAGGGGTGGACTTGAATAGGCTTTCGGCGCTTTTCCACTGCATGGTACAACTCGGCTCGGCTCGTTTTACTTTCGGTTTGCTTTTTCACTGCAGTTTAGCACTGCTTCAAAGTGGGTGGGATTATAGATTGATCGTTATAGTTGCGCCGCCTTTACTGCCGTGGATCCGCTCCTCGTCTACCAACAAGTCTGCACCTCATCTACTGACCACGATACAGCCATTTCTTATTTCAAGTTGCTTGTGACGGTCGTTTAAAGCAAGTCGTTTAAAAAAAGTTGTGCGATCAAATGATACTGTGGTTGCTGTTACTGAACATTTAAATCTAGCGGGTTTGGTGTCTCGTGTTTCAAATCCAATAACGCTGGTAGTGATGATTCTCTCTGACCAATCAGTGATCTGCAGTGTTTACACGTCACATTTAGTATCGGTACAGCACGCTTGGAAACTCAACCAAGGTGGTACTATTTACGCGAGCCATACCATTCGGTACCGAGCCGCACCATGCAGTGGGAAAAGGCTATCAGACTAGGTCCTTCTCCCCCATGCACCAGGCAATGGTGACACCAGAATAAAAAATATCCATGCTTAGATAAAAATACAGAATTGTGTTAGACACATAAGCTTGCACTCTGTCCCATTCATTTAAAAAAGTTTTAAATATTGTATTTTAATAAATAATCAATTTATATTTATTATTAATAATTAATGGGAGCTTAAAGGTGCCCTAGAATTAAAAATTGAATTTATCTTGGCATAATTAAATAACGCGGAGCGTGAGCATTTAAAGGGGCCGCAGCCTAAATCGGCTCATATTTAATGATGCCCCAAAATAGGCAGTTAAAAAAATTTATAAAAAAAAATCTATGGGGTATTTTGAGCTGAAACTTCACAGACACATTCAGGGGACACCTTAGACTTATACACCTTTTAAAAAGACGTTCTACGGCACCTTTAAATGTGTGACCTTCTGGGTTTACAATAATTGATGCTAGATTAAATGTCTAAACTTTCATTTTGGGTGAAGTATATACAATACATACTGTCACTATCCATGATACATGTTGCTGCATTTTTGTATTGCGATATTTTGGGACACGATATATTGTTACACCCAGTGTTGGGGAAAATTACTTTTAAAAGTAATGCATTACAATATTGCGTTACTCCATAAAAAAGTAACTAATTGCTTACTTAGTTACTTTTTATGCATTACGTTACTTTTTCACTACTTTTTCCTTTTTTTTTTTGTAAGGCACTTTCACACCAAAAGTGAAATGAATATGCCTCAGGCTAATCACAAATGCAATGTTTATCTAAAGTCATTTTTACTTCTTAGTATGGTTGAATTGGATCTTCAAAGATCAGCAGCAAAAACATTGGTTAATTAGTTTAAGTTAGATTAAGTACATTTGTTTAATTTAATATATTTAATTATTGCAGGTTTGTGCAATATTCTGAGATTGCATTTCACTGTTTTTATTCATTTTGAGGAATACTGACTCTGTTTTTGTGCAAGTGAGATGAGTAAATGCTTTCATTTAGTCTAAAGCTACAATAACCATCATGTTCACACAAAGCCTCCGCACTTACAATTTCTCTCATAATGGAGACAGGAGATCTGTCAGTCAATACGTGGGAAAACAAAGTTGCTATTTGAAAAAGTAACTCAGATATTTTGTTGTAAATTTAAAAGTAATGCATTACTTTACTAGTTACTTAAAAAAGTAATCTCAAGTTACTTGTAATGCGTTACCCCCAACTGGATTCACCCCTATGAATCCCTCTGAATTTAAGGGTATTTGATAGTTACCATTTTTATTTGATTATGAGCCAGGAATACGTCCTGCTTGGCCAAATCACAGTCAACAACACACATGACCATCACCCAAGGAAACTCTCACTCAGGTCCTCTTCAAACGCTACAGGTTCTCGTCTCTTACCGAGCTGCACGACACACAAAATGATTAGTGCTGACAGGTCAGTCATCACTGTGCCTTGCTCTCCCTCTCTCTACCCTGTCATCCTGCGACCGGCCTTATGTTGTGACAGTGTAAATTACATCAGTCACTGCACTGGGGCGGACACACACTCGGGCACTCATCCGATACGCAATGAAATACACTCTCTGCTTGCTCAAAACGCAATACCAACTCTATTTTAACAACTCGCCTTCTTTCCCTCTCACACACACCGTACAGCTCTGCACCATATGTTGACCTCCCTTACACATGAGGTGCTCTGGCCCCGGAAGGAAATAAATTACACACTAATATTACTGTGCAATGGCACGCTTCTCCAAAAGACAGATGTTTACTCAGAATGATCTTTAAACAACAGCTTCAGCAAGACTTTTCACATCCTTTTTTCGCCTTAATGCTGGCCAAAGCTCGCTGTACCCTGACCATGTTTCTAGGAATATTCCCGGGCTAAGATCAGTTTCTACACCCCTAACCTAGTGAGAAAGGAAAAGTTGACTCAAAATGACTTCACAAATGAAAAACATTTTTAAAGGTCCCGTTTTTCATGTTTTTTTTAAGCTTTTTGAAGCTATTTTTCACATAATTTACTTATCTGTATACCGCTGTTTCCACTGTCATAAAAACGGGCTGATGACTTCCTTGTTCTATGAAGTCCCTCCTTCAGAAATACGTAACGAGTTCTGATTGTGCCAGCGGTTCCTGTGTTGTGATTCGACAGCAGCTTAGCGCTCCTTGCCCGGAAAGGTCACGCCTCTTACCATAACGTGGAGATGCACGCGCTCAGTGTTATTGTAAACATGTCTTTAATTTTACCCTATCAATTTGAGCCGGAATCAGACCCGGTGATTGGACTGCGGGATGAAAATAACAGCGTTTCGACGACATGGCGACAAACACACTCTACAAACGCAACTCTTGTGTATTCCTGTGGGCGGAGGTTAGTCAAAAAACGTTTTAGTGACGTCATTAAAGAAGGAAGTAGAGGGATGTAGTCCAAACTGGCCGTTCGATGTAGGCGACTTCTGTTAAATAAAATATCTCGCTTGGCATTGAACTTTGAGCTTTAAAATTTTACAGATTTTATTTATACTCTAACAACAACATTACACACTAACTAAAGTTTGAAACATGGGATCACGAAAAACGGGACCTTTAATGAACAAAAGGAGTGTGATTTTGGGATGAACGCATTAGCGCATTTTACTGCATTAGGCAAGACAGGGTTTTGTATTTATTCTTTATGTTGGTTGCCATGCCAATAAAAAAAACAAATCACATTATGCTTGATCTTCAGTCACTTAATTAGCAATGCAATGTGAGTACTGATATATGCAGATGTCTGAATGGACAAAAATTAACCAAAAATTAATCAGACATTTTTGATATATTTGTACTAGTGGGTGCAGGACACTGTAGTTGATTTATGTAAGTGAGGATAGCAAAATAAAGTAAACTGTGACATATTATACCCAAAAATTATTCATACACTGGACTACCAGTAAAACTGATAAACATTTGGAATCAAAAAATATTCAGACACTTTGACCTGACCATGTTTTGCTTAAGTGTTATCAGACATAATTAAGATTCATTTTTTCTGACAGTTTAACTCTGAGATCTTACCATTTTTAAACTATAGTGAATAAACTGAATTAATGAATGAAATGTTCAAGGTGTCTGAATGAATTTTGGTTTGACTGTATAGCAGGAAATCTATTTTAGTGATTTATAGTGAAAAAACTCTATACAAATAAAATATAGGGATTTTGGTCTTTCCCACCTCTTGACCTTACTCAACTGGATCTAACAATTCAAATGTCACAATATTGACATAATCCATAATCCAATATATTATTCCTTAATTGTGACACCTGAAAATTAACATAATTTTGACCCTTTTACAGCATGACAAGACGACAAGTAAAAAAAATGTGTTTTGTACACATTACCCAAGTTATATATTATATATAATATATTCAAAAAGTAGCTAGCAATAGCTTAATGTATGGTCAAATATTTCTGGCCTATTACCTGAAAATTCAGTAACCCAAATGGCATAGTTTTTTAAAATACATTTCGCTATAAAATAGCTTTTTTATAAAATTGCATTTAGATTAGATATAAAACCGCAGGGCTTCAAAAAATTGCAATCTTCACATAAAATGAATATAAAATATAAAAGCTCATAAAAAAATAGTTTGACCTTCTGAGGTCGACAATCAGCTTTTTCTGAAGCACCTCTTGTCACTGACAATTTGTTGAATTTCTTTTTTTTTTAAAGAATTTCAGGCCTAAATTGATACCCTACTCATGGAAAGCATGTTTAGATGAATTATTTAAGAAAAAAAAAAAAAGACATTCATTGACACACCTACACCTACCGGTCTTTATTGCTTTACCCTGCATTTGGTTCACACCAGCCTATATTCCAGTCAGACAGTGTGATGAGCGGATCTTTTGAATGTCAAACCCCTCATCCTCTCAGGGCCTGACTAATCATAAAGAGTGAGAACTTGTCTTTTACCTTCTCTTGGAGCTTTCTGATTCTGTCCTTGACATTCAGACAGCAAACTCTGTCATGAGGCTCACAGAGGAATTCTGTGTTGGTGCGAGGTGTGTGAGGCTGAAGAGCTGGTGAAGACTTGAGTTAGTGTGGGTGTGTGTGTGTGTGTGCATGCAAGTGGTAATTTCAGTTTGGATTCTCTGCAGCTATTACAAAATATTAAAGTGATATCCTGTCAAGCAGGATAGTAATTACTGCAGTGCTCTGAGAAAATACATTTATATTATATTGTTGAATTACAAGTCCACTTTTGAATACAACATGCATCATAGAAAGAAATGCCTGTGAAGTCATTCAATTAACAAAGTCAATAACGTGCACCAGTCCATAGAGCCCTGTGCGGTTTTAATAACAATCCATAACCTCCATTGTTATAGATAACAAAACGTAACAGACTTAAGTCTGTAGTCATTAGTTTTAATAAACATCGTCTCAGAATCTAAACCAGACTTCTCTAAATGCCAGACTACTATTATTCGTGGTGCGTTTGGTCTTCATGTCCACAGGCTTAACTAAAAAGCACGTTACACCTCAATAGTCAAGTTCCGAAAGAAAAAGTTCCATTCATTTTCTCCATAAGGAAATTGATTTTGAACAACAGCTTTAAAGACAGACCTGGGGTCCGTTCTTCGTACCTCACTTAATACATCAGAGATTATTTGACAGATGCCAGATCTTCTAATCATGATAACTGAACTCTGGCTAATTTATGTTCTTCAAACGAATTAGATTAAAATATTTGGATTAGATTGTCTGCGATTACTGCGTGTTCTCGTGTTCCTCGAAAAGGGCAGATGTATCGATACTCAAAACCACGATCAGCAATGCAGCGATTGGCTGGCGTCATGATGGCAACATAATGACATCATTAAATAATTTTTAAAAAACACCTGACGAACAACTTGACAAATTTCTGGACCTTTATAAGAAAACAGCCAAGCAACTAAAACGAAATAAAAGTTATAATAGATAAATTACATTTTTTTTTTTTTTTTTACATGATTCCCAATTATTTAGGCTATAGCCTGTTCACGATTTCATTTTTATTTCAATGTTGTAATTAGCAATTAATTTAATTTTACCTTTGGAGCAGATTTATTTTTTTACGTGACAGCATTAATTAAAGTTTCTTAAGGGTCAAGATAAAGTTATCTGCATCTCCTGCACTGCATCAAGCCACTCCCATAATAACTGTCACGGTTCAAATTAATGCACGCAAGGCATAGACTGTACATCATGTGTGTGAATAAAATCATTAGGTAATTATTCCCTCATGAATAAATCTATCAACAAGTAAAACAGACTGTGTCTATGATAGACTACACAACATTATAATATTATTTGTAAATGTATTTTTAAGTCATTTTTATTGTCCCTGGTTCACATTAGGGTACTCTTGTAAGAAAGTAGCAGTGGCTTTGACAGACTTTAAGCATCACCTCCACTTTAAAAGATGCAATCTAATCCTGTTTACATGAAATAAGCCTGCTCCTGAGCAGGTTTAAGCTTACGGACCTATTGCTATGACAGCAAGTCCAAGATGAGTGTCGAAGAACCGAACAATCCAAGATCATGCCAAATCGTCAATCAAATCCAGCTAACCGAGTTAGCAACGTACAAAGAATGGACCCCTGAGCTACGAGGTTTTTAACTGATGATATTTGATTCCATTGAAGCCGTCAGCTCGCATTATGTCACTTACTTTTTAAATAATCGTTTAATCGTGAAATTTGTAGTGAAAACTACATTACCCATGATGCTGTACAGAAAATTCCACCAATCAGATAGTCGAAAAAAGTAAAATGGCCAAAAGATTTTGTTAGCTCCGCCCACTCCCATGAAGCGCCGCAAATGACAGAGTCAGTCTCCTTAAACTTTCAAAATACTTAAATACTTGAATATACATGCATATTTATATATGTGTGTGTGTGTGTGTGCGTGTGTGTACTGTGTAGTTGAGCTAATATGGCAACCTATCGCATTCAACTTTTTAAGTTAACTCAACTAATCCATGCCAGTTTAAGTTAACTCAACTAATCCATGCCAGTTAAGAGTAGCAGGTATTCTTTTGAACTTAAAACTTCTTGTCAAGACAACTAAAAACAAAACAAAGTTAAACATAAGTTAACTCATTTAATTAATTCCAGGTAAAGTAAACTTGAAAACTTTTGTTCATGAGGCAAATGATGTTCATGTTGTGTACTTAACTTTGAAAATCAAACATGGAGATGAAAAAACAAAGATTGTAGCTGCTTGCATTGCTAAATACTGAACATTCTTTAGTTGTCTTGACAAGTTTTAAGTTAAAAAGACTACCTGTTATTGATTAGGTGAACAACATTTTTAAGTTGACTTTACCTGGAGCAAATTAGTTGAGTTAACTTAAAAGGTTGATTGCGATAGATGGCTTTATTTTTTTCAAGTTGGCTCAACTTGTTTTTTGTTTTTTATTTAGTTACCTTGACAAGAAGTTTTAAAGGATTAGTTCACTTCTGAATTAAAATTTCCTGATAATTACTCACCCCCATGTCATCCAAGATTAGGGCTGGGTGATATATCACATGCGATTGTCAAGCGCATTTTGTCAGTAAAGCCGGTTCCCTGATTACCGCAAAATCGCCATCACCTGCTTTCAAATGGAGCGGCATTTAATAGACAGAGCCGTAGTTCACTGACAAGCTACGCAATATTGCGTTCATTATCGCAGATGAATCGCCTTCGATAATGAACGCGATATTGCGTAGCTTGTCAGTGAACTACGGTTCTGTCTATTAAATGCCGCTCCATTTGAAAGCAGGTGATGGCGATTTAGCGGTAATCAGGGAACCGGCTTTACTGACGAAATGTGCGTGACAATCGCATGCGATATATCGCCCAGCCCTATCCAAGATGTCCATGTCTTTCTTTTTTCAGTCGAAAAGAATTTAAGGCTTTTGAGGAAAACATTCCAGGATTTTTCTCCTTATAGTGGACTTCAGTGGGGCCCAACGGGTTGAAGGTCCAAATTGTAGTTTCAGTGCAGCTTCAAAGGGCTCTACACGATACCAGGCGAGGAATAAGGGTCTTGTCTAGTGAAACGTTAGGTCATTTTTTTTAAAAAAACAAAAAAAAAAAACATTTATATACATTTAACGATTGTCTTGCACATTGTCACACGTGACATGGCGAAAATCTAATTTTCTCCTCCAACTTCAAAATCGTCTGATATCATTGTTTTACCTGTTTTGATTTTTGTTTTTTTGTAAAGGGTGTTTGGCTTAATCTTTGCAAATTTGCTTTGTAGACACTGGACTGGTACTTCCGCCTATGTCACGCATGACCTTTGTAACATGATTACGTCATGCATGCGGATCGCAGAGCTAGTGCAAGACGAGCATTTGTGGTTAAAATGTATATAATTTTTTTTCTTTTTAGAAAATGACTGATTGTTAGATAAGACCCTTATTCCTCATCCGGGATCGCATAGAGCCCCTTGAAGCTGCACTGAAACTGCAATTTGGACCTTCCACCCAGTGAACCCTCTTTAAGTTCACTATATGGAGAAGAAACCTGGAATGTTTTCCTTAAAAACCTTAATTTCTTTTCAACTGAAGAAAGAAAGACATGAACATCTTGGATGACATGGGGGTGAGTAAATTATCAGAAAATTTTCATTCAGAAGTGAACTAATCCTTTAAGTTCAATAGATTACCTTGTACTCATATGAACAAAAGTATTTAAGTTTTAAGTATTTAAAACTTAAGTATTTAAGCGAATTAGTAATACTAATTAGTTATAACTAATTCAATGCGATAGGTTGCCTTATTTTTTTTAAGTTAGCTCAACTTTATTTCATATAATCAAAATTTTAAATGAGTAGTTTATTTCTCCATCGCTTTTAATTTGATTGCTGTTCACAGTGGGATTGTAGCTGGTTGGCTTGGTTCATGACTTAAAAATCATTAATGAAGACTATTTTTGAAATCGGACCAACGGCGCTAAAAAAGTGGGTGGGCACTGTTGCACCCTATAAAGACCTACAACGTAAGCTGGAAAAAAGTGCTAATTCAAAAAGAATGCATCACAAACATATTGACAATGTATGATGAAAAATGACACGGATCCCGTCATCTTAAACGTATCAAGCGTACAGCCGAACCAGCTTTCTGTCCTTAAGTGGTTGTTTTAAAATGTTACGGCTCTCTGCGGCCTCCACAAACAGCAAACATCCATTAGTATAATGCTAAAAAATGCATGAGTTGTCCCACAAGTATTATTTCCACAGAATTAAGGAGGCCATTATATAGGCAATTTCTATGACAGCGAAAGTAAAAATAACCCTCTGTATAGACCAGGGTGAAATACAGACGGAATTGTTACGAGACAAAATGATCAGATGATGACCAAATGTTGGGCAGCCAATCAAATGGATCCCCTTGGGAGGGAAAAGAAGAGCTCTCACATTCATAATTCACTCGCTGGGTGAATACTTGATGGTCCAGATTAAAGATTTAACTTTAAATTCTTTTTAAATTGTTAAAAGAGACATGAATTCAGTAGATGTGTCAAGTGAAGTGAATGTTCTGGGTTAAGTTCAATCGACAGCAATGAAAGCGAATGTGCAAAAGCATAAACGTTAAAATACCGTTTCAACAGTATAGCCACTAGACGTAAAGAAAAATGTGTTAACATTCTTTCAGGATGATCTGAGACATTGCACATGGACAGGATACAAACTGACTGGCCAAATAATTGTTGCGATATCAACCACTCTTTCTTTTATTATTGTCGAACACATGCTAGAAGGTCTTGTCCTCTGAGCACATCCATTTCTTAACTAGAAGCTGGTGGGGGCATGTCACCATCCTATTTATAGCCTGCCGAGAAATAATTCAAAGGAATCAGAGTGAGATCTCTTAAATCTTCCCTTTCAGAGTCCTACACAGAATGAAAAAAGAGAATGTCTCTTTTTCCCTCAAAAGCCATCTGTATGAGACAGTGCAGCACACCTCTGAAAAGGTGTGAGTTAAAATCCTAAACATCACAGTGATGGATGTGGCATCTGTTGGACAGACAGAACAGCACACATGGCGCTTGTTTCTAACTGTGACAGGCAATAAAAAATTGAAGCTCAAATTCCAAAAGAACTTCCAAAAGTAATTTAAATGCATGTTGGAATAAGAACTAAATGCTCTTAAAGTGACAGTACACCCCAAAAATTAAAACTCCATCATACTATATGATTTGTTTTCTACTGTGGAGCACATATGGAGTTGTTAAGAAGGATAACAGCCTCAGTCACCATTCACTTTCATTTTATGAGAACACAAATGAAAAGATGAATGACTGACACGTTTTTTTGCGGAAGAAAGCCATACAGTTTGAAGGGGTTGTAAATAACAATATTTAGGCAAACTATCCCTTTAAATCATTTGAAAATAAGTCACAAACATCATTTTAAAAAACACTGGATTGCTGAAACTCAGTCTTTCAAAGTCTTGTTCAACTCATTAAAGTGACATTCATCATTTCCACTTGAACAAGACATCGACATTACTGTCCTACAGTTAAACACGACAGGTACCTAACTGCGTTTCCACTTCTCCTTCACACAATTTCTTTCTCCTCACTTCTCCTCCACGGTCCAGACTCGGACACATGCACTTTCTTACCTCTTTGAAGCTCATATTTCCTCGCTTGGAGGACCTATTTCTACTCTTTCCCCTAGGACTAAGCGCGAAAACCCGTTAGCACACGCAACACTTACCTCAACAATCTTCATATGTCTCAAATGTGCCGCTGCAGGCGCTCCACTTCGTTTGGGCTGGCTGAATTCAACGGTTTCAATTTCAGTACCGAGTTAGTACCTGAACCATGGCACGTAAATAAAACCTAGCCTGCGATAAAATGCCTATCTGCGGTCGGAGTGTAACTTTAAAGCGATTGGCAGTTGTGTTTGGTGAGATGTGAACGGTCGCGCGGCGCTCGTGTGTGTTGGGCGTGCGCATCCTGTGCTTCTATTCTCGCGCGCTCTCTAGGGACACCGATGCTGCTGCTGATATTGCCAAGCAACAGCTTCTGTAATAACCCATCAAAGTCTGACGAAGCTCAAGTCTGGCATGCTGTATAACAAACGTTATAATTCATTCAACTGTCATTCATAGTTAGGATGTATGGAGAGATCTCTACAGATAGTGAGGCCATCATATGCCTTATTTTGGTGTAATAACTTTCATTAATGTCACTAACAAACATTATATGGGACTTTGCTTCGCTATACTATGCGGTATGTTTTCATGTGCCCATTATACCTAGCCTACATGTATTAATAAAGCCTACTGAAAAAAACAAAAACAATTAAACTCACCGTTTTTAAAGACAGAAACCATAGTTTCTTTCCCAGTTTTTATTTATTTATTTATTTTAAACACAATTAGGATAATTTTTTAATAATTTTGCTATTTCTTTTAAAAGCCAGCAATGAAATTTCCTCTCTCAAGATCCATAAAGGTACTAAAAACATATTTAAATCAGTTCATGTGAGTACAGTGGTTCAATCTTAATATTGTAAAGCGACGAGAATATTTTTGGTGCGCCAAAAAAACAAAATAACGACTTATATAGTGATGGCCGATTTCAAAACACCGTTTCATGAAGCTTCGGAGCGTTATCAAAGTCCTCGGCGGCCATCTTTGAAACGCCTCTCGGGCATCCTGGGCATCCATGCAGCTCCTATTTCTTTGAATGGGGAAACATCAAATTCTCTAAAGCTGTTTGCCAAGCTTTCGATTAAATTTCATATTTGAAATCACCAATGAAATCTGACAACAACTGTCTCATAATTTTTTTTTCCAAACGCTCGAATCATGACAAAAAAATTTATTTTTTAGGCTGGATCAAGCTAATGCGCATGCGCAGACCTAAATGCGCGTCTCTTGTGCCTCATTTCGGAGGCGAGCGTCTGAGTGTTTCTATAGAAACCAGTGCTTCTAACGGCCGCTGCAGTGACGCGATGACTTTACCAGTCGGCGATTGGCTCTTATTTTGAAGGCGGGACTTATTCCGCCATATTGCGCGTTACACTTTACCCCATTCAAAACAATACAAGTGACACGTCTTGTGTTATTCTATCCGCTTGTTAAGTCGTGACGTAAGGAACGCCGTTTCCGGGTCCAAGCCTCGACTCGTTTCACTTGAGAATGCCATCGACGGCCGTTTATGAGCGCTATTTATTCATTTTAAACATCAATCATTTTAAAAAGTTAAACATTTTAAATAGGCCTACTTACAGTCTACACAACAGTCTCCATGCTTACAGCGTCACAGATATTAATATTTTAACGATTTATAAAAGATGAATCATTGTCTGGCCATCTGGAATTTTGGTATGGAGATAAATGTTATAATTATATATTTTTTGTAGTATTACACCACATCGTGTGTGTATATTAGCACCATTTGTTGTTTTCTTGTGGTATGAGATAGAGCGTTAGGACCCGGAAGCGCTGCCGCGTGACGTCAGACTTAACAACCGAATAGTCTTTGGCGTTATGAATCAGCGTGTCGAATCAGTGGTTTGGAGCGCCAAAGTCACGTGATTTCAGCAGTTTGGCGGTTTGACACGCGATCTGAATCAAGATTCGACACAAAAGATTCATAACACTCCAAAGCTTCACGAAGCAGTGTCTTGAAATCGGCCATCACTATATAAGTAGTTATTTTGTTTTTTTGGTGCACCAAAAATATTCTCGTCGCTTTATAATATTAATTTCTTTGACAGCGAAAGTAAAAATAATCCTCTGTATAGACCAGGGTGAAATACAGACGGAATTGTTGCAAGACAAAATGATCAGATGATGACCAAATGTTGGGCAGCCAATCAAATGGATAATCTTGGGAGGTAAAAGAAGAGCTCTCACATTCATAATTCACTCGCTGGGTGAATACTTGATGGTCCAGATTAAAGATTTAACTTTAAATTCTTTTTAAATTGTTAAAAGAGACATGAATTTAGTAGATGTGCCAAGTGAAGTGAATGTTCTGGGTTAAGCTCAATCGACAGCAATGAAAGTGAATGTGCAAAAGCATAAACGTTAAAATACTGTTTCAACAGTATAGCCACTAGACGTAAAGAAAAATGTGTTAACATTAATATAAATTGCTCAAATAAATCGGCCATCACTATATAAGTCGTTATTTTGTTTTTTTGGCGAACCAAAAATATTCTCGTCACTTCATAATATTAATATTGAACCACTGTACTCACATGAACTGATTTAAATATGTTTTTAGTACATTATTGGATCTTGAGAGAGGAAATGTCATTGCTCCCTATGTAGGCCTTACTGAGCCATCGGATTTCAACTAAAATATCTTCATTTGTGTTTCGAAGATGAACGAAGGACGTACGGGTGTGGAACGACATGAGGGTGAGTAATAAATTACATTATTTTCATTTTTGGGTGAACTAACCCTTTAAGGCTGTGTTGCCATTTTTTATGGCAGTTTTAATAAAAGTGAAATCTAAAATATTGCTTTCTCATGCAGGGTTATTATCATTAACTAAAACTAAAACGGAAATAATTTTGATAACATATATATATAAATAAAATATATATATATAAAAAACTTAAATGCATTGTATTTTAGTTGCCAAGGCAACATTTCTAATTTTCATTTAGTTTAATTTGAAAAAAAAAACTAAAATTAAATAAACTAAAACTAATAAATAAAAAAAATTATTAAAAAATATACAGACATTAAAAAAATAATAATAAAAATGACAAAAACAAACTACAAAATCACTAAAACTTTTACTAAAATTAAAGGTGAAACAGAAAATATAAAAATTAAAAATTAAAAACTATAATAGTATATCAAAAATACTAATATAACACTGTTCTTATGTCATCCAAATACTCTTCTACGCCTGCTTAATGGGTGACGCTGGACAGGAGTCTATAAATAAACATACAATCCATAAATAAATTCCGACTCTGGGGACTGACCGAGATTAAAGGAACATTGTGAATTTATGAAACTGAGAATGATATCATTGTGCGGCACTGCCCTATTTTTTATCAAGGTGTGAAAATACGTATCAAGCCCACATACAACAGCACTTTTTTGTCTTGGGTTGCATGAACATTTCATTTAAGTCTATAACACAATGCTGATTAGCCTTTCTCTTGTCGATCACATTTTATTTATGGCGTTATTTTGTCTATTGACTTTAGCAACTCCAAAACAATAGACTTCTACCTCCAAATGGATTAAATGATGTACCGGAGGCGGTTGTGCTACTTTATCCTGAAGGCACATATTGATTGCTTTATAAATTACTGTCAGCTAACATCATTTCATTTCTTCACTGTCACCATGAGATACTGCCCGCTTTTCCATACAGCAGTACATTTCACCTAGCTGCCCACAAGATAACCAACTGTTTTTTATTCACTGCAGAAATAGACAAAAGAATATTGATCTTATGATTCAGGTCTTCTTGTTGCTCTATCCCCACAGCCCTGAAACCTCTTCAGCAGTCCAAAATGAAAGGCAATATGGGACATTCTCTTCAAGGTCCTTTACTTACGCATAACCATTGACATCAAAGATGATCTCTCAGCACCTATTTGAGTTTTACTTGAATTTAGAGTTACAGAAACTCCTTAAAACAAGTAATTGCAGTTATCTGTTTGGAAATCACAAGAATAAAGATATTAAGAGATAGAAACACATTCAGTCAGTCAATGTGAAATCAAAACTGACCCTAATTGCTTGACATAACCATCTCCATTTTCAAGGTTATGAAAATAACACAAGATGGGAGGAAAAATATATATTTAAATGCTTTTGCGTTCAAAAATTCTGCGTTTCCTCTAAAAACCTTGTGTTCGCTCTCAAAACCTATGTGGCCCTTTCAGAAACTTTACTTTTCAAAAGGTTTTGTGAGCTAATGCAAAGTATTTTCAAGGGAATGCAAAAGCATTTAAAGGTACAGAGCCCCTAAAGGGACATGGTGGTGAAAAAAAAAAGAAAAATGAGGGAAAAAAATAAGTCAATGCTTTTGCGTTCTCTCACTTCCCCCCAGAAACTTTGTGTTCACTCTCAAAACCTTTTGAGCTCTTTGAGAGCAAATGCAAAGTTTCTCTGCAGAACGCAGTGTAACAGTACATGTATTCTTCCAGAACCGTACGGTACGGACGTCACGGTTCAGTGTATGCAGTCAGACGACGAATACAGTCAGTCACAGGCGATCCGCACTCCAATCCAGAAGGGGGCGTATGCAGTAATAGAAGAAGAACAGATGAACTAGATATTCTAGTAATCTCTCAACCAGTGTTTCAACCACAGAAAGACATCAATAAAACAGCTTGAGAATAATATCTCACATAGCATTACATTTACCTCAGGCAAGTCATTTATTGTCCACAGCATGTTAGTTCACTAGAGAAATGAACTCTAGAGGGGAGCATTTCAACTCTGTTGTTAATTGTAACCTTTAATATTATAGTAAGAAGAAGGGGCTCCCTGTAAATAGTTTACAGCTTTAGCTGAGATAGATTAGCTGAGATTTTTTATCCTTGAAATGTTAATTATATTTTAATCATTTTACATTAGCGTTGACTAAGCATTTGACTGCAGATTGTTTTGTAAACAAGGTACAACAGACAGTTCACAAAGAAACTTTTGTTGAAAGATGAAGAAGCCAACTATATTGGATCTGACAACAGCTACTGTACGTCACAAACCGTAAGTAAACAATTACGTAATTCTTTGTCTGTAATATGGATAAAATCTTCAAAACAATTACTCATGTGCAATAGCAAGTGGGCGTTGATATTTTTTACTATGCAATGACGTTAGCCAATCATAACAGTGGCCGTTTACTGACAAGGCGAGGCCGCTGGAGAGATAATAATGAGAGGCAATTGCAACACACGCCTCACGAGCAGCGGAACTTTTATTATGTCACAGTCGCCGGCGCCGCTTCCGCTTTTCCCGTCATGAGTATGAGGTAACGCAGCTCTGTTTATCATATTAGACACATTTGAGAGTGTTGAAAATGTTATAACGTTTCTCTGTGCGTTCGCTCGGCGGCTGCTGTGAGACACTGTTACACACAGCAGTAAGATAGATCGATTTTAGAATATATTAAATGCTGGATGGCTTGTGTTGAAAAATGGCATGCAATTCATTTTAAAACGTATTGTATGATGGAGAAAATGCTGTATTACTGTTACTAAAGATAAAGCTGCATCTGATTATGCTATGTTAGCTACTTCACAAAATAGTGTTTTTCTCTGAGATATGGTAAAGCATGGTACTCGCAAAAAATCAAGAAAATTAGATTTAAACAATAAGACTAAGGGCCCTATCTTGCACCCAGCGCAATTGACTTTGTACACCGACGCATGTGTCATTCCTATTTTGCACCCGCGCAAAGCGCGCTTTTCCCTACACAGAAGCACGTCGCTAAACTAGTGAATGAACTTGCGCTCCCTGGGCGGTTCAGCGCAAAAAAGGAGGTGTGTTCAGGCGCATTGCCCGCGCATTGCTATTTTAAGGAGCTGAAAATAGACTGCGCCATAGACCAACTCAAACCTGGTCTAAAGTCTAAAGTCAATGGCGCAATATTTTTTTGTTAGAGCGCGTTGGTAGAAACTGCGCCTCTGGGCGCGTCCACAGTGCGCATTGACTTTGCTTATTACACACAGGGATGCGCATCACACAAACATGCCAAATATTAAAAACAAAAGGATTACAGTGTAAAAGAATATTATTGTGTACATAAATATAAAAATGTAATGATGAATAGTCATTGCGGGTATTAGAATTAGGCTACCTATTTTCAATTCAGCCTATTACTACTTATAATGATGAACGAAATTGGCTAATTAATTGAACAATCGTGCCAATACACACACACACATATATATTAACTGACTCATCGCGTGTACGCCATGTAAATAGCAATCCGCCATGGCGCGAGCGCATCTCGCTCTTAAAGGGAATGGGAGATGACACTCTGATTGGTTTATTTCACGTTACGCCCAAACCACACCTATGAATAATGAAGCTACTTCAGACCAACCCATTTTAGATTTGCGCCGGGCGCAAGAGCCATTTATCCCGCCGGGAAAATAGCAACAGCGCCGAGACCCGCCCACAAAGTTACTTGCGCTTCGCGCTTTGACACTTGCGTTTCAGATCGTTAAAATAGGGCCCTAAATGTGTTGAGCTATATAACAATAATTAGTTTTCTGTCTATAAATATATCAAAACAGTTGTTCCCTTGTCTATTAAAACATGTAAATATTAAAGCGTCTTTGGTGTTTCCATGGTTTCTACAAAATAAAACCGGAACGCGGGTATGACGCAATTGACAGTCGACTCCTCACACGTCCAGGAGCCTTGGTTAAAATTGCAATTTTCTCACGATTTACAAATAGTTGCAAACATTTGGGATATTGTAAGTACTCAAGTGAACAAAATATAAATGGCCTAGTGGTTTTTGGATATTTTACTGCAAAATTCTTACATATTGCACCTTTAAATGAACCTCAAGGAACATATTAAAATATTTTTTTTAAAATCCATGTCATGACCCCTTTAAATACATTTTTTCCTCCCATTACATATTTTTGTCTCATAGGTATTAAAAACCGACTTTTTTTTACTTGGAAATATCTCATATAAGGAAGTAAAATTAGTTGTGAATGCCGTTTCACATGGACTTTAACGCAATCAATAAAGAATCTTAGACTTTATTGATGTTTCAGATTATTAGTTAGCATTTGACATCTGCTTTGATTTGTGATGTTGTTAATCAGTTTTCTGTCTAGTTTCATGGTGGCAAATTTATCAATGACTTAGTTGCACCTGAACTGAATCATTTGCTGCACTTCTTCCTTCTATGGATTGCCAACCAATACATAATTAGTTAATCTGCAGGGCTAGAAGCTTCTTTTAGCTCACTAATGGAGCTCTTACCAGGAGATCAAATAGCAGTTCGGTCAATGATGAGGGTTGTGGATAAAAGAGATGATGATGTCACCTATAGCCCCGCCTGTATGATTGCATGAGAAAATCCCAAGCCTGAAACGCAGTGCACAAACAAACAATAAAAACAAAAGAAAAAAGTGTTTTTTCATAGACCATCATACATGTACAGCATCTTTCAAATGTGTTGTTAGTAATTGCATCAGATGAACTGAAACTAATAAAACCCAGGACAGTTGCTTGTTTGTGGCAAACAAGCTTTGCTATTGCATGTCTTATGACCTGCTGATCTCAGAGGGAGACAACTTGTGTTTCCCAAGACACAAATAAGACCTTCACAGAAGAAGTGTCAAAAACCGAAACTTCTAAAACAAGATAAAACTTTCACCAGGTGCTTCAGACAGACTTATTTATAACACAATGGCAAAATGAATAGATCTTTCTCAAAGGATGGCATTTTCTGTCCTCTAACTAGATTTAGATGGCTGCCTCTGTCTTCTAAATTTAGATGAAGAAAGTGAGTCAGCCCAGAAAGTCAATATTAATGGTGATTTATTGGAGAGTGAAAAAGAAAATGTATCCTCACAGGACAGTCAGTGTGAGAGCACCTGGCCCACAGGCTATGAGGTAGCAGCTTCAGAGGCAGCTCTCCGAGGCACACTGAGGTGGAGGCAGTACAGTGAGTCCCTCACACTACTGGCCTCTGCTGGCTGACCGGACCACTGCACAACACTGACACATCCTGTGCATGTGATTTTACCAAGTACAGGAAATGTTCCAACATCTGAAGGGGATGTGGACGCAGCTCAAACAAACCTTTCAGATGTGCTGCCATTCTGGAAAACAGAAGAATACGACGCAGAAGAAGAAGTAAACTTGTGTTTCTTGTTTGAAAAAGTAACTCAGATATTTTGTTGTAAATGTAAAAGTAATGTGTAACTTTACTAGTTACTTGAAAAAAGTAATCTGATTACGTAACTCATGTTACTTGTTATGCATTACCCCCAACACTGCCGCCATTCATCCATTCCCACCCCTTTCCTGTCTGAATTATACTTTCCAATAAAAATACACTGCGTTCCAAATTATGCAAGTGACATATCAGTAAGATTTCAGTAGAATAAACAGATTTTAGTTTTTATAAGAAAATGTTTGTTTGTTTATTTATCCATGTCTTTTTAGATAACTGGTATCAATCTCAGACAAAATAATTTGCCAGGTCTATGAAACCCTACTTAGAGGTTGTTCCACATTATTAAGCAAGTCACAGTTCTCATGCAATATGGGGAGGAAGAAAGATCTTTCTGAAGATGAAAAACATGTAATGGTTCAATGTTGTGCAAAAGGCATGAAAACAACTAATATTTTGTGAAATTGAATGGAGACTATCAAATTATCATAAGATTTGTGAGTGATTTAGAGCACAGCAGAACTCGGTCAGATAAAGGCTTATTAATGAAAGTTCCTGTCAAAAAAATTAATTGTATTAAAAGGGCAGCTATAAAAAAGCCAGTGTTGAGCAGCAAACAGGTATTTGAAGCTGCTGGTGTCTCTGGAGTCTTGAGAACCTCACCATGCAGGCTGGCAGTTGTGCGTAAAGATGCATTTCAGCCATCACTAACCAAACCTCACAAAGAGAAACATTTACAGTGGATTTAGAAATACATGAAGACTCATTTTTAAATAGTTTTTTTCACTGACTAATGCTATACTACAATGGATGGTCTAAATGGATGGATTTCTGGATGGTTGGTGAATGGCCACCACGTTCCAACAAGACTGCGATGTCAGCAAGGAGCTGGCGGGTGATGATTTGGGCTGGAATATTGGGAAGTGAGATGGAAGGTCCCTTTAGGGTCTCTGAGGGTATTAAAATGACTTTTGCAAGATATGTGGAGTTCATAACTGGCCATTTTCAGCTATGATATAAAAAGGAGGATAGTGCCTTCTGAAATACAATGCACTATTTGTACAATGCACTATGCACTATCCTATGCTGCCAAAAAACCCCACAGCAATAAAACTGTTTGAAAATGTATTTGTAAACCCACTGTAAATATTTCTCTTTGTGAGGTTTGGTTAGTGATGGCTGAAATGCATCTTTACGCACAACTGCCAGCCTGCATGGAGAGCTTCTTGAGACTCCAGAGACACCAGCAGCTTCAAATACCTGTTTGCTGCTCAACACTGGCTTTTTTATAGCTGCCCTTTTAATACAATTAATTTTTTTGACAGGAACTTTCCTTAATAAGCCTTTATCTGACCGAGTTCTGCTGTACTCTAAATCACTCACAAATCTTATGATAATTCGATAATCTCTATTCAGTTTCACACAATATTAGTTGTTTTCATGCCTTTTGCACAACATTGAACCATTTCATGTTTTTCATCTTCAGAAAGATCTTTCTTCCTCCCCATATTGCATGAGAACTGTGACTTGCTTAATAATGTGGAACAACCTCTAAGTAGGGTTTCCTAGACCTGGCAAATTATTTTGTCTGAGATTGATACCAGTTATCTAAAAAGACATGGATAAATAAACAAACATACATTTTCTGAATCTTACTGATATGTCACTTGCATAATAATTTGGAACGCGGTGTAAAGGCAAAAAGCCCAGAAATAAAATAATAATTAATCTGAATGGGACATAAAATGTAAAATAGGAGCTAAGAGAACTTAGTCAGGGTAGCGCTATATTTAATTTCTGAGAGGAATGAAAATGAGTCTGTGAGGAATAACAACATACCGACTGTTCAGCTAATGAAACATCTTTCCAAAAGACTTTCTGTGGTCAAAAACTCTAAACAATTGTGAGTTTTGAAAATTACATGTGAAGGTCTATTTGACAGCCATGAAATTGTATTTATATTATTTTTCTGAAAAATAGTTTGTTATTAAAGTGGTCCTATTATGCTTTTTTTTTTTTTTTTTTTACATTTTCAACTTTCTTCAGTGTGTAATGTTGCTGTTTGAGCATGAAAAGGGTCTGCAAAGTTACAAAGTCACTCCAAAGGGAGTTATTTTCTATATTAGTAAGCACTGTTTCTGAACTCCTTGAAACGCCTTGATTCTAGTCTTGAGTTTTCTTCCGGGAACAAAACTGACACAGTATTCCTTATTTAAATAATTCCCACCCAAGCGATGCGCAAAATAAAGTGGCAAGGCCTGGTTGAACTGCATTAGTAATCTGCAACTCGCTGTCATAGTAAGCGACATGACCTTTATGAAACACACTTGAAGTGGTTGACCAATCACAACACACTAGTTCGGTCGACCAATAAGAGCACATTGCGCTTTTCAGAAGGAGGGGCTTCATAGAGACAGGAACTAAACAGAGCTTTACTTTTTTTTGAACATTCAAGCACAAAACCCTATTCTAATAGACCCCAAAAACAAATAGACCCCCTCCCCCCGACCAAAAACATTTTTAACTTGACACTGACTCTTAAAAATGCAGCGTTCACTTGCAAAACACTGAAAAAAATGGAAGTGAAAAAGTGTTTAACCTTCAAAACCCAAAGCTTTCTTCTCAATCCACCCAGCTTGTTTGAAATTAAGCTGCAAAAACTTGCGATTCAAAAACTTTTATAGTCATGATGTCACAACCTAGCATGTTATACTATGCCTGCCCAAATCAACAGAAAATATTTACACAAAGGTTAGCATATTAGGAAAGGTCATTCTTTTACATATAGAAGTGTTTCATTTGGAAGGTTTAAAGAAATGAAACAACTGTTTGCAATGCAATAAAACTTAAAGGACACCACAGAGA